>NC_084833.1:3187077-3289577 GCF_033115175.1 Lepus europaeus
ATGGAGCCGCCCCCTTGGAAGCGGTCAGGGTGAGGCTGGTGGCCTGGCTGGCAGGTTAGGCCACTACTGGTGACTCCACCACCCTCCATCGCTACACCAGTACGAGTCCTGGCTACCCAGCGTCCGATCCAGCTCCCTGCCAACGCAGGGAGAGCAGCAGAGGGCGGCCCAGGTGCTTGGGCCCCTGCACGCACGTGGAGACCCGGATGGGAGTTCCAGGCTCCTGGCTTCAGACTTGGCTGTGCAGGCTTTTTTTTTTTTTTTTTTTTTTTTTTTGGGGGGTGCATCTCTTTCTGTCGCTCTGCATGTCAAATAAATAATAACTAAATCTCTAAGGTAAGGCACCCTAATTACAAAGGCACAATTCCATGATTTTTTTTTTGGCCAAGGTCACCTCCTGCCTCGTCACCACCACACTCAGGATGCACAGCACCTGCACCCCTGCAAGCTCTGCCCGCCCCGCCCCTCCGCTCTCTGCCTCCTCCCAGGCAGCCTCCGAGCAGTTTCCGCTCTCCAGCTCAGAGCTTTTTTTCCAGAAATGCCCTGAAATTTTAAAACCAACAATACCTGTCGCCCAGGTCACCAGAGAGCGTTTATGCCGACAGTAAAAGCGGCCCCGGTGCCGTCCGCCGGCACCTGCCCGTCTCCGGACCACTGTCCGTCAGCCAAACACTCTGGGCATCTCAGCATTCTTGCTCTCTGGAACGAAGCCGTTGAGCTTGGAGACCCCTTCTGCTCCCTCCCCCATCCTGGTCCCTGCCTGTCTCTGGGCTAGCCTCGTGGGAACAGGGCTCTTTATGGGAAGAAAAATAGATCTTGGCGGATCAGAGTCTTGAGGAATAGTGCAGGTGCTAACAGTTTCTAGCAAACACTAGTGGGCTGAGGGGTGGGAGTCCAGCCTAGGGGTCCCGATGCCCACATCCCCCGTGTCAGTGTGCTAGAGCTGGTGTCCAGGCTCCGGCTCCTGACCCCCGCTTCTGCTAACGAAGACCCCGGGAGGCAGCGGTGACGGCTCAGAGCCTTGGGTCCCCGCACCCACGGGGGAGATGTGGATAAAGTCCCCAGTCCTGGCTTAGGGCATCCAGGGAGTGAACCGCAGACAGGAGGTCTCTCTCTCTGTCTCTCAAACACATAAAGGTTAATGAAAAGGTGGGCTGAAATCCCGCAGAAGCCTCTGTGGACTTGGCCTGGGCCCCTTCTGTGGGTGTGGAACCTGCGCACCATCGTCCACACTGGGGACTCTCGCAGGTGCAGGTCGGCGGGGCTCAGCACAACCAAGCCGGAGTGAGAAAGGGGCTGAGAGCCCAGACAGCTGACCACAGCGCCACCTGGTGGCCAGCTCTGCCTTTCGGCCTGGCTTCCTGTAACCACACACACACACACACACACACACACACCCGTGCCGGCCATCAATCCCCCGGGCCTGGGGACCCAGCTAACTTGGGCACAAACCCCCACTGCCTGTGTGTCACCTCTGACAGCCTCAGTTTCCCCGCATCAATCCCTAAACTCAGAGCTCTCCCGTGGCCGTGAGAATCCCCACGCCCAGCGACAACACTGCTTCCACGGGTGACATCCCGGGACCTCCGGGGACAAGCTGCAAAGCCGTGTGCACGGGGGACAGACCCTGCGGGCTCGTGACCTGTCCCCGGAGTGGCCGGCCAGCCGGGATCCAGGCTGCGGTGGGTCTGGCCCTGCAGCCCCGGGCGGAGGCCACTCTGGCATACGGAGGGGGGGGCTCGGTTCACCTGCCTGGAGGCCGGTAGAGTGGACACCGTGGGACGGTCAGCTCCCATCTCTCACTGATCCCGGGGCACTGTCTCCCCCCACCGACCCCAAGCACCTCGGCAGCAGGAGGGGAGGGGTGGTGGGGCCAGGGGCCGCCTCCCCAGGCGCAGAGGTGGCCCGGGCTTCTCCACAAAAGCCGGGGAGGGGAGGGGACAATCGCTTGAACGGGAGCCGCCGCCGTGGATTTAAAACCACAGGGAGGAAGTAATTCGGTTTCACGGAAGCCGCGGCTTTCTGAACCCAGACACGCAGCGCGGGGGGTCCCCGGCCCACAGGTCTCTTTGTCAAGACCCAGCGGGTGAAGGGTCTCGCGCTCTGGCGTCAGCGCGGGTCACCGGCTGCGAATGAACGCGGCCCCGCCGGCTGAGCTCCATCAGGCCGCTCGCCCGTCCCCGAAGCGGACTCGGGGTGGTGGTGGGGGGCCCGCGTCCACCAGCCCGGGGCGGGGGGAGGGGAACGGGGGCGCGCCGAAGCCCCCCGCCGGCGCACGCTCCCGGCGCCGCCGCGGCCTTGGCCGGAGCCGCCAGGCGGAGAATCCCCGCCCCCGGCCCACCCAGACGGGGCCCTCCCCGGCCACGCCGCCTGCGCCCCCGGCCCAAGGCGCCCGAGACCGAGGGGAGCGCAGGCCCAGCCCGAGCCGGGGCTGCGGGGCGCGCGATCCCGGGCGCAGCGCCGCGCGGAGGCTCCGGCTGGGGCGCAGGCGCCATCTAGCGCCCGCCGGGCCCCGGACTCGCCCATTGTCTCCCCGCGTCCGCGCCGCCGCCCGGGAGCGCGCCCGGCCCCCCGTCGGGGGACGATTTACCCGGAGAAAGGGGGCCGGGGCGGGGAGCCGGAGAAGAGGAAGCCGGGGGCTGGCGAGACGGCCGGAGACGTCGCCCGCCGCGGGAGGCGCGCGGGGCCGGGGCTGCCGGCGGAGGGAGGGCGGGGGGCAGGCAGGCAGGGAGGGAGGGAGGTAGCGGGGTCTTTGCAGGAGAGGGGGCCCCGAGGCCGGGGGTCGCGGGATCCCTGCCACCGCACACCCTGCGCGCCCGCGAGACGGGCTCCAGATGCCTGCTTACTTTTACAGAACCAAGCTCGCCAGGCCAGGCATCCCCGGCCGCCGCGCCGAGCAGAGCGCCCCCCTGCCCCCCCCACCCCGCCCCGGGACCCCTCCTTCTCCTCTCCTCCCGCTCCCCCGCGAGCCGCACAGCCTGGGCGGGGTCACCGCCTCGGAGCCACCGCCCACCTGCCGGGGTCGGGGCGGGGGCTGGGGCCGTGGGCGGGGTGTGAGTGGGGTGTGTGCGAGGGGCGGGGGCCTGCTGCATCCCGATAAGAAATGCTTCGGTGCCGCGGGCACCGACCCGCCGGGCCAGGGAGGCGAGCTATATAAGGCCGCGCGCCCGGAGCCGCCGCGCCGTCGGAGCGGGAGTGCTGTGCGCCCAGGCGCCCGGAGCGCACGGCCGGCTCGAGGGCCGCAGCCATCCCGCCCTCGCACCCCAGCCTCCTGCGTCCCCTCCGCAGCCGCGCCGCCAGCTCCCGGGAGGTGCCATGCGCCGCGCGCCGAGCGGAGGTGCCGCGGCCCGCGCCCTGGTCCTGGCCGGCCTCTGGCTGGCCGCGGCCGCGCGCCCCTTGGCCTTGTCCGACGCGGGCCCGCATCTGCACTACGGCTGGGCGAGCCCGTCCGCCTGCGGCACCTGTACGCCACCAGCGCCCACGGCGTCTCGCACTGCTTCCTGCGCATCCGCGCCGACGGCGCCGTGGACTGCGAGCGGAGCCAGAGCGCGCACAGTGAGTGCCGGCAGGCCCCCTGCCCCCACCCCACAGCCCCCCTGGCGCCCGGGATCCCCATGCTTGGGCACCCGGGCGCTGGGACCCGTGCCCAGGGCCCCATCCTCCCCAGGCAGCGCCGAGAGCGAAGGGGGGGCTCCCGCGCGGGTACAGGCGGCACCACGTGTTGCGGGCTCCCGCGGGTGCCAGCTATGGCTTCTCCTTTTGCTTGCGCCCAGGCTTGCTGGAGATCCGAGCGGTCGCCCTGCGCACCGTGGCCTTCAAGGGCGTGCACAGCTCCCGGTACCTCTGCATGGGCGCCGACGGCAGGATGCGGGGGCAGGTAAGTGTCTGGCGTGCGGGGTGCGCCCCGCGCCAGCTCTCGGGATTGCTTGACTCCCTCTGCGGCGACCCGCGTGGAGCCGCGGGCGGGTGGCGCCGGTGTCCCGCGCTGCGCTGCGGTGTCAGCAGCCGCCCGGGAGCGACTCGGGGCCGCCCGCGTGTCTCCTTTGAGGCCGCGGCCGGCGCAGCTGGGGGGAGGAAGCCCATTGATATGAAACAGGAAAGCGCCCACCTCCTCGGGCCTTCAGCCTGGGCTTGCGCGTGTGTGGTCCTCAGCCTCCTTCCCCGCCCCCGCCCTCAAGGGTAAGAGAAAGGGGGGGGGGAAGGGCACATCTACAAATTACGAATTTTTAAAAGTCTCCACCAACTCGGGGGTGTGTGGGAGGCGGTGCCTTCGGCACTGGCCAGATGTGCTTCCAGTTTCCACCCGGGAAGGCGGCCGTGCGGTTCAGATGCGGGCGAGTTAGCAGCGCATTCCCGCGGTGCCGCGGTCCGGGCGGGCGCACCTGTGCCTTGAAGGCGCCGGGCTGGGGGGGCTGGGGAGATCCAGGTAACCGCGCCGAAAGCCGCGGCAGGCGCACACTTCCTGCCGGCGCTCTGGTCCCGGGAACAAAGGCTGCGAGTTCAAAGGAACGCGCCCCCGAGGCCCCAGGCGCGCCTGGGGCTGTGTGAGGTCCCCGGGGGCCCCCAGGCCTCCCACACACAACACACAGAGCCCTGGGCCCCCGGGAGGAGCGGGGCCGGCGCACGGGCGGCTGCGCCCGCCCCGGAGTAGATGCAAATCTGGCCCCGGGCAGCCTTTTGTGAGCCGAAAGGGAAGCATTAGCGAGTGTGACATTTATCTGTGCAAAAAGACCCAGACGGAGGAGGAGGGGCGGGGCTGAAAGCCGACACCGGAGCCCCTGCCGGCCCCCACTTTTGTTGTTTTGACGCTAATGGGTGGGAGGGGGCTTGGGCGAGGAGAGGGGGAAAGGGGCTCTCCACCTAAAATCCCTTCCTGCCTGTTGAGCTCACTGGCGCGGCCGGGCACAAACGGAGCCTCTAAAAGCTTAGAAATCGCGCTGTCTCCTGGGAAGGTGAACCCCTTTCCTTCTTTGCAAGGAGAAAGGATGTGGATTTCTCCCCGCCCCGGACATCCGAAATAATTCCATTGTTCATCTGTTCATTCACACTTTTTTTTTTTTGGAAATGCAAGAGAGCTCGCTGCCAGGCAGCGCCACGGCGGCGGCGGCTTTGTCCTCGTGCCCTCCGGTGCTCGGGCGTCTTATCAGCCCGTGGCTCACCACCTGCAGTTCAGTGACCTCGGTGGATGGAGGCTGACCGGGCCAGGGCTGCAGCCACTGCCCAGCCCCCTCCCGCCCTGCGCTGTTCTCTGGCCCCCATGCGGGATGCCACCTCCCGCATCTCCACCGCCCTCCGTGCAGGGCCAGGGACAGATTCCCGCCCCGCCCCCCTCCGGCACACATTTCCGGTCCTCCCGCTGGGTGCAGCCTGGGGGGAGGGGCTGCTCTTCCTGGCAGGCTGCCTGGGCCCTCCGGAGTGGGGGGTGGGGAGGGTGGGATGGCAGAGGGCCCGGAGGTTCCAGCTCTGCCCGCCGATTCTTAGTGGAAGGCTCCCTCCTCAAGTCACAACCGGGCTGGCCGGTGTTTTCCCCGATGCCAGTGGTGACATAGGTGGGCTGAGTGCCTGTCCGGGCTGTCAGTGGTGGGGCTCAGGACACAGGTGGGGCTGACAGGTGGGGAGAGGGAGGCCGCGGAGCGGCCGCAGCCCAGGCTCACTGGCCGCCCCGCCCCGCCCCGCGTCCCCTGTGTCCCGCAGCTGCAGTACTCGGAGGAGGACTGTGCCTTCCAGGAGGAGATCAGCTCCGGCTACAACGTGTACCGCTCCACCACGCACCACCTGCCCGTGTCTCTGAGCAGTGCCAAACAGAGACACCTGTACAAGACCAGAGGCTTCCTGCCCCTCTCCCACTTCCTGCCCGTGCTGCCCCTGGCCTCCGAGGAGACCGCGGCCCTCGGCGACCACCCCGAAGCCGACCTGTTCTCCCCGCCCCTGGAAACCGACAGCATGGACCCCTTCGGTATGGCCACCAAGCTCGGGCCCGTGAAGAGCCCCAGCTTCCAGAAGTAGCCAGTGGGCTCGCACAGCCGCGGGTCCGTGTCCCGTTGTAGCGTTAGGAAGAAGCTTTTAGACGTTGTACATATTTGGAGTGTCCCCCTAGTGTCTAGACCCGCGAAGCCCTCCACCTGCCCTGCCGCCCCAGGCCCCTCCCTGGACACCTTGCCGTGTGCCGTGCTGCTCCGGTGGGCAGCTCACCCCCTGTCCCGTCGCTTCCAGTAGAGGCGGTGGTTCCCTCGCCCTGTGAGACGCCAGGGACGCGCGGCGCCCACCCCCGTGAGAACTGCTTGCATCTGGGCCTCTCCCGGCCGGGCTGCAACCCCAGAAATCTCCAGAGCCCCCCCTCCCAGAGCCGAGGCTGCTGCCAGGCCACTCCGATGCCCATTCAAGACCAAGGAGGATGCCCACGGGGCCCCCTTGCCACAGCCAGCGCCCTGTGCCGAGCTCACACTGGCCAGGCGGAGCGCCAGTTCCCCTGAGAGACCTGCGAGCTACCTCCCCCAACCCAGCCCAGAGTGACGGGCAGTGAACACAGCCAATCCCAGCAGCCCCTCCCAGCCAGGGAGCGAGGCCTGCCCAGGACACGTGGGTGCTGAGTGAAGGGCCTTTTGGGATGGGAGCCCTGCCCGTCTTGCTATCGGGCTGCAGGGAGTGTGTCCTGCCTGCGTTTCCGGCCCTCACAGCCTGGGCGCCCCAGCCGCTCCCCAGGCCACGCCACGAGGGGCGGTCTTAGCCAGCGTGACTATTTATGAGTAATTTATTCTGACGTGTACATCTCTTATTTTCTTACTTTATTTATGCCCCAAAGTGTATTTATGTGTGTACATGAACTTTGTTTTCTACATTAAAGCGGAGTTGGTTTGTATCTAACGTGATGTGTGATGTCCACCTGCAGAGTTCTGGGGGAGGGGGCGTGGCCAGGCGGTGCCCAGCGGAGACCCCACCCACTCCTCCAGCACTGAAGCCACGGTCCGAGGCCTTGGGGACAGAG
Source organism: Lepus europaeus (assembly GCF_033115175.1). Taxonomy (NCBI): domain Eukaryota; kingdom Metazoa; phylum Chordata; class Mammalia; order Lagomorpha; family Leporidae; genus Lepus; species Lepus europaeus. The sequence goes on from NC_084833.1 coordinate 3,194,063, forward strand.
GGTTAAGCTGCCGCCGTCGTCCTACATGAACGCCGGTTCGAGTCCCAGCTGCTCCATTCTGATCCAGCTCCCTGCTGATGGAGAGTAATGAAGCGACAAACGATGGCCCCAAGTGCTTGCTCCTCACGTGGGAGAACCAGAGGAGGCTCCAGACCCCTGGCTTCAGTCTGGTCCAGCTCCAGCCATTGGTGCCATCTGGGGGGTGAACCAGCAGATGGGAGACCCCTCTCTCTTTCTCTCTCTCCACAACTCTGCCTTTCAAATAAATAAAAATATCTTTTAAAATAAAGATCAAGGGGCCAGTGCTGTGGCATAGCAGGTAAACCCCCACCTGCAGTGCTGACATCCCATATGGGCACCGCTTCGAGTCCAGCTGCTCCACTTCCCATCCAGCTCTCTGCTATGGCCTGGGAAAGCAGTGGGAGATGGCCCCAGTCCTTGGCCCCTGCATCCACATGGAAGACCCGGAAGAAGCTCCTGGCTCCTGGCTTCAGACCAGTGCAACTCCAGCCATTGTGGCCAATTGGGGAGTGAACCAGCGAATGGAAGACCTCTGTCTCTCTCTCTCTCTCTCTCTCTCTCTCTCTCTGTCTCTCTCTCCCGCTCCTCTCTCTGTAACTTTCATATAAATAAATAAATCTTTAACAAAAAATAATAATAAAGCTCAAGTCCCCGGGAGTGGGCATTTGGCACAGACGCACTCTGGAGTCCCACATCAGAGTGCGTGGACCGGGTCCCGGCGCGGCTTCGGACCCGGCTCCCTGCTGACGCACGCCCTGGGGAGCAGCCTATAGAGGTTCCAGTGCTTGGGTTCCTGCCCCTGACACGGGAGACCCCAACTGGCGCAGCAGGCGTTGAGGGAGCGAGCCCCAGATCCAGCTTCCTCTGAAGAGCAAAGGGGCGCACGCCTGGGACCTGGGATGGCTAGAGCTGGCCACCTGCTCATCAAGCCACGGTTCTCCCTCTCTGCGCCCCCACCCCCAGGTGGCAGGGCTGGGCGATGCCGCGGGCGCAGCTTCCCTGCCCTTCCGTGCACAGAGGAGGGTTCCTAGGCCCAGAGAGGGGCAGGTGCAGGGGCTGGGGGCTCTGGCCAGGCTGCTGCGTACCTGAGCAAGTCACGCCATCTCTCTGAGCCCGCCGCCTCGTGGAGGGGGGGCTGCTGGCCGTGTCTGCGAGGGGCCTGGCGCGGCGTGGGCGGCCAGCGGCCAGCACCCGGGATGGAACCGTGATCCCCGCTGATGGGGGCCGACAAGACGCCGGCTCCGTCCCGGAGTGAGGTTTGCTTGGAAGGAGTGTGGCCTGGAGCTCAGGATTTGAAAAAAAAAAAATCCTGCGGTTCCAGTGCGCAGGACTGACGGGGATCGGCTCAGATTCCGTCCTTTGTGCTCGGGACGTCTCCGTGGAAACTTGGGGGGTGGGAGATGACTGACAGCGCCTGCCCCGCTGGAATCCCCGCCCTCCCCGTGGCCGCCAGCGCTGAGCAGACGCAGGGCTTCTGAGCTAATTCACACTAGAGTGTCGAGGATCCGCGCAGCTCCCTCCAGACCGCATTTTTCTGTGCGGCCTGGCATTCTGGCTCTGCACTCTGGCGGGAGATGGGGACGCCAATTTCTCCAGGGCCATCCCCCACCCTGCCTCCACGCCTCCTCCGAGGGTGGCCTGGTCCCCCTGGAAGTCCCTCCCCTCCCTGCCCCAGACCAGCTGGCCAAAGTCCGTGCCCGGTTAGGTCCGCGGTCCACATCCCCTCCCCTGCAATGCGGGTGTCCCCGGGGCTCCTGAGTTTTGGGCGGCCACCTTAGCTCTGGGTCCACCCCACGGAGATGCGGCTCGAGGAGGCGAGAGGGCGACGGTGACCGGGTGGCCACGCTGGGCGAGCTCTCTGGGGACACGGAGCAGAAGCAGAAGGCCAGGACCCCGGGGCGGCGCGGCCTGGGGGAGCCCGTCCTGTCCGTCACCCGCTCCTGAGCCTCTGCCCCAGGAAAGGGTGGGGCTCCCGGTGATGCCAAAGCCAAGTCTAGTTGACCTCAGGGAGAAGAAAAAGAGGAATTTGGTGTCTGACCCCACTGAGAAAGCCAGGCGGAGCCTGATCTGAGAGCTCAGGCGGTGTCTGGCATCTCCCTCCCTCTCTCTCTCTCCCCCTCTCCCTCTCCCCCTCTCCCTCTCCCCCTCTCCCTCTCCCCTCTACTCCTCTCCCTCTCCCTCCCTCTTCCCCTCTCCCTCTCCCTCTCCTTCTCTCCTCACTTTGTGGGGACAAGGTGGCCCTGGAGCTTACTGAGGGTCCCAGCGAGAGCCCCAGCATCAGGTCTCCTGAGCCCTCGCCGGGTGCCTCCTGTGCCGGCTGGCGGGAGGGGGTAGATGCCCTGGGCGGCCAGGCCTGGGCCTCCGCCTCCTGCCCCCCCAACTCTGGGACAGGAAGGCTCCCAAGGAAGGGCTCCTGGACTCTGAGCAGGGAGGGGTGGTCTCCCAGGGGAAGCCACGGGGAGCGGGGTCCCCACCATCTCCCACCCATCTCCTCCCTGGGAAATCTTCCAAAGACCAGGATGGGCAGCGAGTGGGACTGGTCCACTGAGACCCAGACGCTGGCCATCAGGGGACAGCATCGTCCTGCCTTGGGCTTGGGCTGCTCCCCACTGTCGGGGGACCTAAGAGGCGAGAGGGGACAGGGTGCGCCCCTGTCCAGCAGGCCGAGGACTCCCACGGCCTCTCCCGGCCATGGCTTCCACCCTCCCAGCTCCACTTTGTCCTAGCTTGCTCTTTGGTTCTGGCATTCTTTTTTAAAAAAAAAAAAAAAAAAAGAAAAAAAAGATTTAATTATTTACCTTGAAAGTCAGAGCTACAGAGATAGACAGAGAGAGATCTTCCATCCACTGCTTCACTTCCCACATGGCTGCAGCAGGCTGCGCTGAGCCACACCGAAGCCAGGAGCTCCATCCGGGTCCCCCCGCGGACGCAGGGGCCCAAGCACTCGCTCATCCGCCGCCGCCTTTCCCAGGCGCATTAGCTGGGTCAGGAAGCAGAGCTGGGACTGGAACCCAGGCACTCCGACCTGGGACCTGAGCATCCGAGCGGAATCCTGGCCACTCGGCCAAATGCCCAGCTCAGCTCATCAGCGGGCGTCTCATTTTGCAGATCCACTCTTCCGATGTCCTACAAAGGCTCCAGAAGTTCAGCCTTCCTGAAGTTTTCCTGCATCCCAAGCAAGACCACCGGCAACGCGTGGCCAGCACGGTGGGCCGGCAGCTCTGTGGCCGGGGCTGCATTCGTGGGCGCCGGAGTCGGGCAGGCAGCTGCTTCTGCGGGCGTCCATGGCTCCGCGCACGGACGTGTCCAGGAGCAGTCGGTGGCTCTATCCAGCATCTGGGGGTGCTGGGCGCCCGATGCCCACCCGTAGCCTTGACATTGCCTGTGAGGGAGCCAGAGGGTGAGGCGCGCTGGGGACCCCACGTGGCCACCCCAACTCCCAGCGCAGCGCAGGGCTGGACTCGCGCTGGAGTTGAGGCGGACTCCACCGTGGCCCCTGGCGATGGCGGCCAGTTTCCCCAGAGGCACGTCCAGCTCATCGTGCACCAAGTGGACCTCGCCGGCAGTGCGCACGAACAACTCGGCGGCCCGGGCCGTGCCGCGGCCACAGCAGTACCAGCTGGGCCTCCGGGAGCGGCGCCAGGCCGAGGTCGGCTCACGCGCCCAGCTCGCCGCCGCACCCAGCCGCCGCGCCAGCTGCCCCAGCACCGCCATGCGCACGCTGTGCTGCGTACCGGGCAGGCCAGGGCTGCCCAGGCCAGCCACTTGTGGGTGGCACAGGGAAACAGAGACCCACAACGCTGGCCTTGCCGACCGCGCCGCGTCCCCCCCCCCCCCCCCCGGGGACCCAAGGCAGAGAAGGGGAGACGGACAGCAGCTCCGGAGACTGCGGGAGGCTGGGGAGCCTGACGAGTATCAGAGCCGCTTTCTTGGTAAGAAAATGGAGCAGGAAATTCGGGGGAAATTGCCTGGAAGCGGTGGCGGCCCTGGGGCCAGGGCCCGCCAGCCCCTCCGTGGCTGCCCCCCCACCAGCCACCGCTCGCCGACGCTCATCCCATTGGAGCCTTTGAGCTCCGTTGCTTTGCTGAGGTTCCCCCCCACTTTTTTTTGACAGCAGAGTGGACAGTGAGAGAGACAGAGAGGAAAGTCTTCCTTTTTCCGTTTGTTCACCCCTCAATGGCTGCCATGGCCGGCGCGCTGCGCTGATCCGAAGCCAGGAGCCAGGTGCTTCTCCGGGTCTCCCATGCGGGTGCAGGACCCAAGCACTTGGGCCATCCTCCACTGCACTCCCGGGCCACAGCAGAGATCTGGATGGGAAGTGGAGCAGCCGGGACTCGAAGCGGTGCCCATATGGGATGCCGGCAATGCAGGCGACAGCTTAACCAGCTATGCCACAGCGCCGGCCCCTAAAAGTTTATTATCTGAAAGGCAGAGCACAGAGAAAGAGAAAGAGATAGAGATGGAGATAGAGCTAGAAATAGAGCTAGAGCTAGAGACACACAGAGCTAGAGCTAGAGCTAGAGCTAGAGACACACAGAGATAGAGCTAGAGACACACAGAGATAGACACAGAGCTAGAGACACACAGAGATAGAGAGATAGAGATAGAGACACAGAGCTAGAGACACACAGAGATAGAGAGATAGAGATAGAGCTAGAGCTAGAGACACACAGAGCTAGAGCTAGAGCTAGAGCTAGAGACACACAGAGATAGAGATAGAGACAGAGCTAGAGCTAGAGCTAGAGACACACAGAGATAGAGCTAGAGACACACAGAGATAGACACAGAGCTAGAGACACACAGAGATAGAGAGATAGAGATAGAGCTAGAGACACACAGAGCTAGAGACACAGAGCTAGAGAGATAGGGAGAGGGAGAGGCAGTTCCTCCACCTGCTGCTTCACTCCCTGAACAGCCTGAGCTGGGCCGGGTCAGGGCCGCGAGCCCAGCGCTCCCGCGGGGCCCCCACGGGCAGGGAGCCTGCGCCATCACCAGCTGCCTCCTAGGATGTGTGTCAGCAGGAAGCCAGATTGGGAAGTGGAGAAGCCGATCCGGCACAGGGCGTCCCAAGTCGCAGCTAACCCAGCGCCCCGCGGCGCATGCCCTGGCTCTGTGTTGTGAGGGTGGCGGCCTGGAAATCCTCACCTGATCCTTTAATCCTTGGGTCGCTGGGTCGGCGGGAGGGATCCTCTGCCGTCAGGGAAGCCGTGGTTCTGCGCCCTCTGCCGTCCCCGTTAGCGCCCAGCTTGTCTGCTCTCCCGTCCTCCCCGGCGTGGGCACAGCGCTGGCCGCTGTCTCCCGTCCTGCGCCGCGGTCTGGGTCTCCTGCCTTCACCGGTGCCCTGCGGAAGTCAGAAATGGAGACCTAGCTGGTGCAGGCGCGGGGCTTGCTTCCCTAAAACCGCTGTCAATGGGCCTTTCTCTCTCTCCCCGCCCCCCCCCCCCCCCGTATCACTACAATTTCGTGCAGAAACCCATCTTGGTGGCATTTGTGTGTGTGTGTTTTCAAAGATTTAATTATTTATTTGAGATGCAGAGAGAGAGAGAGAGAGAGAGAGAGAGGTCTTCCGTCCACTGATCACTCCCCAAATGGCCTCAATGGCCAGAGCTTCGCTGATCCGAAGCCAGGAGCCAGGAGCTTCTTCCAGGTCTCCCACGCAGGTACAGGGACCCAAGGACTTGGGCCATCTTCTACTGCTTTCCCAGGCCATAGCAGAGAGCCGGATCAGAAGTGGAACAGCCGGGACTCGAACCGGTGCCCATAGAGGATGCCGGTGCCACAGGCAGAGGCTTAGCCCACGGTACCACAGCAGCAGCCCCTGCGTTTTTGTTTTTTTTTTTTTTTGTTTTTTTTTTTGTGTTTTTTTGGTTGCTGTCGTTGTTTGATTCTCGTTAGGAACCAATGTCCACCGACAACGACGCTTCCTAACCGACAGGTAGAAACGGCTCAGCTCAGAGCTGCCCGATTGCTCGCAGTCGCTCCACCGCCGCCACGGCGGCCACGCTCCGGGCCCGGTGTCCGTGGTCTGCGACTGCCACCGCAGCTTCAAAGGTGTGCGGGTCAGAAGCCTCCCGCGCCCACTGCTGCCGGCAGAACCAGCGTTCTCCAATGCTGCATCTTCTCCCGGTGCAACTGGGCGGGCACGGTCCCCCCCGGGCCATCTCGTCCACTCAGCACCGTCTTCCACTTCCCCTCTGGCTCCGCTCACCGCGTGGTCCTCCTGGTTGTTGGTGTGGCACTCCCCGCCGGCAGGCGGCCACGGACCGGTCCAGGTGGGATTCTCGTGCAACCGAGGTCGGCCGGCTGCACGTCGATACGCGCCAATTTTGAAATAAAACAAGCAGCTCGGCTCCCTCTGTCTTTCCTGGTGCCGAAGACGGGGACCAAGTTCTCCGCCGTACCCCACCTGCCACCGACTCTGCCGATGCCTGTGGGGGCGACGGACACCTCTGGACAAGATTTATTTATTTAATGTTTGGAATGCAGAGTTGCAGAGAGATGGCGAGGGGAGAGAGAGAGATCTTCCATCCGCTGGTTCACTCACCACATGGCCGCACCGCTGGGCCAGGCCCAAGCCAGGAGCCTGGAACCCCATCTGGGCCTCCCAGGTGGGCGCAGGGACTCGCACTTGGGACGTCTTCGGCCATTAGCCAGGAGCTGGATGGGAAACGGAGCAACTGGGACTGGAACCCCAGCTTGCTTGGGATGCCAATGTGGCAGGTGGGGGCCAGACCGCTGTGCCACGGCGCCGCCCCTGTGAATCTACATTTTAAATTAACAGTAATCCAGCGCTAAGCTCCGCCTGCGGCACCCCGCAACATCCCGCGGGGAACCCGGCTGCTCCTCTTCCGATCCAGCTCTCTGCTGTGGCCTGGGAGGGCAGCAGAAGATGACCCAGGCCCCTGCACCCGCCTGGGAGACCCGGAAGAAGCTCCTGGCTCCTGGCTTCGGATCAGCGCAGCTCCGGCCATTGCAGCCGTTTAGGGAGTGAACCGGCGATGGAAGACCTCTCTCTCTCTCTCTCTCTCTCTCTCTCTCTCTCTCTCTCTCTGTCTCTCTCTCTCTCTCTCTTTCTTCCCCTCCACCGGAGTCCCCGGGGCCTGCACGGGAGGCGGGGGGCAGCTGCCCAGTGTGCAGAGCCACTTCCTGCCGCCCAGGCTGACCCTCGTGTGTGCCCTGTGACGCGTGGTCTGTGCAGGAGGCGCGCTCGGGAGCCGGAGCTGTGAGCTGTGGCTGGCACTCAGAAGCAGGTGGCACCTGTAGAAGTGACCGTGATGAGGGGGGGTGTGGCTCTGGGGACAGGGGTTGGGGCTCAGGGTTCTGTTTCTAAATCTGTGCCTGCTGGGGTCCGGCGCTCTGGCGGAACCGATAAAGCGGCCGCCTGCAGTGCCGGCATCCGGGCCACTCCACTTGTGACCCAGCTCTTGGCTGTGGCCCCGTCCTCCGATGGAGATGGGCGATCTCTCTCTGCCTCCCCGTAACTCTGACAGAGCGCGCTATTTCTCAAATAATCGTAAAAAAAAATCTGTGCCCGTACATGTGTTCACGTGTGTGCACACATGCATGTGTGCAGTGCAACAACACACGTGTACATGTGCGTGTACTTGAGAACACATGTGCATGGCATGTGCGAGCACACGCGCACGGTGCGTGCATGCTTGTATGAACATATATGTGCAGGGCGTGCATATGTGTGTGGTGCACACATGTGTGAGCATGTATGTGCACTCTTGTGAGCATGCGTGTGCGTGCTTGTGTGAGCACGCGTGTGTGTGGCATGTGCGATGGACTTAACTGTGTCCCCCAGATCCACACTGAACTCTTACTCCGGTGCACCCCGGAGACTCGGCCTTGAAGGGGGAGTTCCCGGGAGCTGCGCTCCTGCGGGCAGGGCCGAGCTCCGGCCTCACCGCCGCCTAAGAGGAAGGCGGGGCCTGGGAGCGGGGCGGAGCCAGCCTGCCACACCTGCCACCTACGGCTGGGGACTGTGGCTCAGGGTCCCGTGGCCCCCGTGGACTTCCACGTGTCCTGCCACCCTCCGTGTCCGTGGATCCTGGTCTGTGGATTCAACCCACGGAGTGAGGACAGACAGTTCTTGGGGGAACGTCGCACCAGCCGGAGCGAGCACAGCCCTGAACAGTGCCGTCTAGTAGCCATTTACACAGCATTTGCATCGAGTTAGGTATGCGGAGTCACCGGAGGGCGGCAGGTGCGCAGGCCGTGCGCCACTCTGGAGCCCGCGTGGCGCTCAGGCCCAGCCTCCACGCGCGACCCTGGCTTTCGACAAGACTGACACCGACCGACTTCCTGCTCACGGGCCTGGGAAGGCGGCAGGTGACGGCCCAAGAGCGTGGGTCCCTGCCACCCCCGCTGAGACCCAGGTGAAGCTGCCGCCTGCGATGCCGGCATCCCCCAGGAGCGCCAGTCCCAGCCCCGGCTGCGCTGCGTCTGGTGCAGCTCCCTGCACAGCTTCCCTGTGGGAAGGTGGTGGAAGATGATCCAAGTCCTTGGGTCCCTGCCGCACACGGAGGAGACCCCGATGGAGTTCCAGGCTCCCCGTCACCGCGGCCATTTGGGCAGTGAATGAGCTGGCGCGGCAGGTGGCGGCTTTACCTGCTATGCCGCAGCGACGGCCACCAATCTTATTAAAAAAAAAAAAAAAAAAGTGAAGAGCAGAGGAGACGTTCGTTGCTCGAAGGATGTCAATTGCACAGGGTGGGTAGGCATCAGGGTCCCTCCGCTAGGCCCCCGACCCCACAGCCTGCAGCTGGGGCCCCCAGGGCCCATCTCTGTTGAATTTCAACTTCTCGCTCGCAGCGGGAGGGCAGGATCGGTCTCACTTGCTCGGGCGTCCTGCCCTGAGCCTGGCCTGACACCCAGGTGAGGGAGGGAGGGACTCCTGGGTGATGAGGCTGCTGTACCCGGAGCCCAGGCTGAGGATTCGGGGGTGGGGGTGCTGCCGCCCCTGCCTGGGGACCAGCGGACAGGGTGCCAGCATCAGGGCGCCCAGTGCTGCAGCCCCACCTCCGCCAGGCCCTGCGGCGGCGTTGCCATCCCTGCGGCAGCTGTGGCTGCTGGGACCAGGGGCGGGCAGGACGCACCCCCGCCAGCCAGGGCTCTCGGACCAGCCTGCAGCGCGTCCCCACAGCCCCCACCCCGCCTTGGAACTCCGCCTTCCCACCTAGAAAACGGGAGGGCAGAAGTAGGATTAGGGTTCTTTCTGGAAGAGTGACAGCTTTGTATTCTAAGTCATTTATTTTACTGTGAAAGTCAGTTACGGGGTCGGCTCTGTGGCATAGCAGGTGAAGCCACCGCCTACAGTGCCGGCATCCCATATGGGTGCTGGTTCGAGTCCCAGCTGCTCCTCTTCTGATCCAGTTTTCTGCCATAGCCTGGGAAAGCAGTGGAAGATGGCCGAAGTGCTTAGGCCCCTGCACCCGCGTGGGAGACCTGGAGGAAGCTCCCGGCTCCTGGCTTCAGATCAGTGCAGCTCCAGATGTTGCAGCCATCTGGGGAGGTGGGGAGGGAACCAGGGGATGGAAGACCCCCCCCCCCCCCGGTCTGTAACTCTGCCTCTCAAATAAACAAATGAAATAGTTTTAAAAAGTGAGTACAGACAGAGGGAAAGAGACACAGAGACAGAGAGAAGAAAATAATTCTTCCATCCGCTGGTTCACTCCCCAGATGGCCACAACGGCCAGCGCTGGGCCAGGACCGAAGCCAGGAGCTTCTTCCAGGCCAACCCTGTGGGTGCAGGGGCCCAAGCGCTTGGGCCGTCTTCTGCTGCTTCCCCAGGAGCATCCGCAGGGAGCTGGGTCAGAAGTGGAGCAGCCGGGGCTGGAGCCGGGGCTGGCGCTCTGCTTGGGGAACCCAGGTGGCGATTGGAGGCCCAACCCGGCGCGTGTGTGACCACGACACCGGACACGGCACCGGCAGCCCACAGACGACTTCTGGGGGTGAAGCAGAGTGCAGCCTCGCCCTTCCTCACGCCCCCAGCCCGCCCCCTCTCTCCACTGTCCCACCTCCACCCCTCCCTCCACTCCCCCAGCCCCGCCCCTCTCTCCACCGTCCCACCTCCACCCCCCCTCCACTCCCCCAGCCCCGCCCTCCCTCCACTCCCCCAGCCCTGCCCCTCTCTCCACTCCCCAGCCCCACCCCTCTCTCCACTCCCCCAGCCCCGCCCTCCCTCCACTCCCCCAGCCCCGCCCCTCTCTCCACTGTCCCACCTCCACCCCTCCCTCCACTCCCCCAGCCCCGCCCTCCCTCCACTCCCCCAGCCCCGCCCCTCTCTCCACTCCCCAGCCCCGCCCCTCTCTCCACTCCCCCAGCCCCGCCCTCCCTCCACTCCCCCAGCCCCGCCCCTCTCTCCACTCCCCCAGCCCCGCCCCTCTCTCCACTGTCCCACCTCCACCCCTCCCTCCACTCCCCCAGCCCCATCCTCCCTCCACTCCCCAGCCCCGCCCCTCCCGTGGGCGGACACTGCTGTGTGCCTAGGAGCTCTGATGGTCCCTGCGTACCACTGCCCGCCTGTGCCGCCCCTCCCCCGGCTCCAGCCTGGCCTCAGGGCCTTCCATCTTCCAGAACCTTCTTTCTTTCCTTTTTTTCCCTCTGTGACCCCAGCGAGTGCTTCCTGGGGCAGCAGCCTTGGACTCAAGGTGTGGACAGGGCCGTGCTCCCTCCCAGGCCCCAGAGGAGGGTCCTTCCGGCTTTGGGGGCCCAGGTGTTACCTGGCTGTGGCCGCACGGCTCCAGCCTCTGCCTCCGCCAACACCTGGCCAACACCTGGCCCGCTCCTCTCCCTGTAGGGACACCCGGCGTCGGACTTCAGGCCCACGCGGGTACAGCCTGGTGATCCCGGCCCAACTCCTCCCTGTCTGCGGAGGGCTTTGCTCCGGGGAGGCGCGGTCCCGGGTTCCGGCTTGGACTGGGACACAGGCCCTCGGGGAGCCCACGCAGGTCCCTCCGGCGTCTCCCCAGGGGCTCGCCAGGCCACCCGTCCACCAGGGCCCCACGGGCTGCAGGGGGTGTGGTGGGGCTGGCAGGGCTGGGGCGGGGGCAGCTTGAGACTGCGGGGGGGGGGGGGGGGGGCCCAGGGCAGCGGCGGAAGCCCTGGTGGCCTGCCTGGAAGAGGCTGGCTGGCTGGCAGTGCAGCCCCAGGACCGACCCTGGGTCTTGTCTGTTACTGGTGCCCAGGGGGACTCTGGGCAGCCATGGCCTGCTGGTGGGTGAGGGGTGGTGGGCGGCGTGGGGTCCGGGTTGAGCTGTGGCCCCTGGGAACCCCGTGCTCCTGGGCGAGACGTGGAATGTCTCCAAAGCCTGTTGCCAGTTGCCCTGCGGGGGTGGGGGGTGAGGGGACCGCGGGCAGGGATGCCTCCTGACGTGGCCGCGACGTGCCGTGGTGAACCGTGGGTGCAGACAGGACCGCGGCAGCACGGCACCCCAGGTCCTGGCCGTCACGCGTGGGGCCTCCCTGAACACGCGAGGAATGTGTCTCATGAACAAACCGTGCACCGGATGTCAACGTATCTTTAGCACCAAAATAAAGTTCATTGTGAACTTCTCGAAGCCCCGCCCCCAACTCAGGGGAAGTGGGGGGTTTCCCAGGGTGTCCCACTACCCCAGGCCCCTGACACCCCGGCCGCGCGGCGGGCCTGGACACGGTGCACGGGCGCCCCCCGCTGGCGGGAGGCGGGAAGGCGGGCGCCAGGTCGGCAGCCGGGTGCCTCCTGCCCAGGTGGGCTCCATGTGCTGGCCGCGGTGGGGTCTCACAGGGCAAACGCAGCCGCCGCCGCTCAGGCGGGCCCCCTGAGTGGTCTCGTCTGTGGCGCCCACCTGCCCGCTCGCAGGCGGGAGGGGAAGGGCAGTGGGCGCCTTCAAAGCCCCTACCGTGTGCCTGCAGCCTGGGGCCCTGGGAGCCGACGGACCAGGGCGCTGTCCCGCCCCCAACCCGGTGCTCAGGTGTCAGTTACTCTCCTAACACTCGCCGGTGCGTTTATTTCCCGTGCGGTCAGCGTCCATCCTTCTTTGCGGGCACCAGGATTCCGCCCATTTCACAGCAGGGCAAACTGAGGTGCAGGAGGGCGCAGCCCACCAACCTCGCCTGGAGGAGGAAGCTGGCAGGGGGGCCGTCCGCCCCTGCTGCCCTGGAGACCCCCAGCCTTGGGGAGGGGGAAGAGCCTGTAGCCCACAGGTGGGAGGGAGGTGGCTCCCCTGGGGATCGGCCACAGCCCGGGAGGAACAGAAGCCGAGGAGGTGGGGGCTGTTGTGCTGCACCCCCTGCGGCCCTCTGAGGGCGCTGAGGGTCAGGAACCCCCGGTCAATCCTGCCTGGCCGGCCAGGGTGGGTCCTCGTCCAGCCACACACGGGCCCTGGGCCTGCTTTGGGAAGAAAGCTGGTTCCCTGGTCCCTCCCTGGACGGAGACGACCCCAACACAAAGGTCAAACTCAGCCTAGGCCTGCCCAGGCCGGCCAGCTGCTTGGCTCTGGACCACAGGCCCCGGCCTCCTACTGCGGCCAGGCCGGAGCTCAGCCCTAGGTCACCACCAAGGCCCCCGGCCTCTGACCGCGCTCAGGGCCGGCCAGGCCGGAGCTCAGCCCTAGGGCACGGCCAAGGCCCCAGCCTCCTACTGCAGCCAGGCTGGAGCTCAGCCCTAGGGTCACCACCAAGGCCCCGGCCTCTGACCGCGCTCAGGGCCGGCCAGGCCGGAGCTCAGCCCTAGGGCACGGCCAAGGCCCCGGCCTCCTACTGCGGCCAGGCTGGAGCTCAGCCCTAGGGCACGGCCAAGGCCCCAGCCTCCTACTGCGGCCAGGCCGGAGCTCAGCCCTAGGTCACCACCAAGGCCCCGGCCTCTGACCGCGCTCAGGGCCGGCCAGGCCGGAGCTCAGCCCTAGGTCACCGCCAAGGCCCCGGCCTCTGACCGCGCTCAGGGCCGGCCAGGCCGGAGCTCAGCCCTAGGGCACGGCCAAGGCCCCAGCCTCCTATACTGCGGCCAGGCCGGAGCTCAGCCCTAGGTCACCACCAAGGCCCCGGCCTCTGACCGCGCTCAGGGCCGGCCAGGCCGGAGCTCAGCCCTAGGGCACGGCCAAGGCCCCGGCCTCCTACTGCGGCCAGGCTGGAGCTCAGCCCTAGGGCACGGCCAAGGCATCACCTGGCGGCCCCGGGGCCTCCCGAGCGCCCGAGGAGCCGGGTGGAGAACGCACTTCCTCTGGGCACAGGGGCCGCCCGCGGGTCCGGCTCGGACAGGTCCCGCCGTGAGGTCAGCGGGCCGGGACTCTGATCCTTGGGGCCTGGCCGTTAAGACATCGCGTCTTTCCGGGGGGCAGAGGCAGGCTCGCTCCAGCCTCACGGGGAAAAGGCCAAGGTCCCCCCGAGGTGACCGCAGCCCCAGGCCAGCCGGGGAGGGCGTGGCTGAGTGGGCGCAGTGGCTCAGACCTGGGGAGACCCCCGTCCTCGGGCCGTGCACCTGCGTGGGAGACCCGCATGGAGCTCCAGGCTCGGCCCGGCCCGGCCCCGGCTGTCGCGGCCATCTCGCCGCCGGAGGGGAGGGTCTCGGAGCCCCCCCGCCCCACAGGCCGCGGGCGGAGCGCCCTGAGGAGTCGGTGCTCGGGCCGCCTTCCCTATCTCCTCCTTTCCGGGCCACTTTTTGGTGACTCATTTCATCTGCTTGGGTTTAAAAAAAAATTCCCACGTGGGAGCCACCACCGCCGCAGCCGCCGCGCGCGACCGAGCAGACGCCGCGGACCGGAGCGGGAGGCGCAGGCCTACTGCGCATGCGCGCGCGCCATCTGGCCCTTCCCGCGCGCCGTCCTTACCCAGCCTGCCCCGCGCGGCCGCTCCCGGAAGTGGGCTTGCCGCCTCCGCGGGAGCGGCGCGCGCGTTCGTGTCCGCGGTCCCCGGGGCCGCCGGGTTGGCGCCATGGCCCGGAGCGAGGACATGTTCGATGCCATTGTGATGGCGGACGAGAGGTGTGTGCGGGGCCGAGCCGGGGCGGGGCGGCGGCTGGGCCCCGGCATCTGCTCGCCCCTCTCCCTGCGGGGCCGCGGCCATCTGGGGGCCGCAGGCGCCGGGCCAGACGCCGGCGGCCCCGCTGCCCTCGCAGGGTCCCCGGGGGGCGCCGGGGCGGGAGCGGGCGGAGCTGGGGGCCGCCCGTGGACGTCTGCTGCCGGGGGCGGGGGTCGCGGGGCCACCTGGCGCCGGCGTCTGTCCGGCTGCCGCGCCTTCGCCCTGCTCCTCGGCTGAGCGGGCCCAGCCGCCCCCGCCCCGGGGCCCCCGCGCGGGTGGCACCGCCGCGCAGCCCGCAGGTGGTGCGCCTGCCCCGGGCCGCCCGTGCGCGGCGGTGTTCGGGTGGCGTCGCCCGCGCCTCGCTGTGGCCGGGGGACGCGGCCTGGGAGGGGGCGTGGGCGTGGGCCGCGCCGCGGGGGCGTGGGCGGACCAGGCTTCTCTGCGCCAGGTTTCGCGGGGAGGGCTACCGGGAAGGCTTCGAGGACGGCAGCAGCCTGGGCGTGCGCGAGGGGAGGCGCCGCGGCGCGGAGCTGGGAGCCAGGATCGGCTCCGAGGTAAGCGCCGGCCGCGGTGTGCGAGGCCCGGCCCTGCCGCGTGGATGTCGGGGCGCCTGCTGCCCTCGGCTGGAAAGGCCGCGGGCCTGGGGCTCCATCCGGGTCCCCCGTGCGGGTGGCAGGCCCCCCCCCCCCCCGGCCGTCACCTCCCCCCCCCCCCAGGTCGCACCCGCACGGAGCTGGAGCCGCTGTGCAGCGCGGGGTGCAGTGTCCCCAGCGGAGGCCCGAGTTCGCGCCCCGAGAATGGGCGCCTGTGTCCGTGCAGACGGAGCCCACTGTCTCTCTCCTCCCCTGGCCCGCGATGGCCCCCAGGGAACGGGCGGTTGCACCCCAACATCGGGCATCGCAGTGGCGCCGGGAACTCGGGAGAAGCCGCCCTGGGTGGCTCGGCTCTGAGGCAGCGGGCAGCACCCTGGGCCGGGGGTCACCCGTGGGGGCAGCCGGACACCGCCAGGGCCTTGGGGCTGGGGCTGCGCTGGCGGCTCCGCCTGCTGACCGCGGGTCCCGTGGGTCAGGGGCAGTGTGGCTTCCCGCCCCGCTCACGGTGTCCGCTCCACAGATCGGCTGCTATCGAGGGCTTCGCCCTGGCGTGGAGGCACCTGCTGCGGGGCTGTGCGGCCGAGGACAGGTGAGGTCGCGGCCTGGCAGCGCTGCGCGTCCGTCCGTGGGCGGCCAGGCCCTGAACGTCGGGCGTTCGTGAGGTGGACGCCGGGTGGCCGTGGGCGGGCCCTGGGGCTGCAGGCCCCGCGCTGCCCACCTGCTCCTTGCCGTCCCTGCTGCCAAGTGGCTCCTTGGTGCCACCCAGCGCGGTTCTGCCTTCTCATCGGCTCCGCCCAGACGTCCGCCGCCGCCTCCAGGGTGGTGGGCACTCGGAAATGGGGCTCCGGCGCCGCTAGGTTTTATTCACTTACTTATTTTGAATTTTCTATTTCTTTCTTTTTTTTTTTTTTTTAAGATATATTCATTTTATTTGACAGAGTGATAGAGTGAGGGGAAGACAGAGTCTTCCATCAGCTGGTTCACTCCCCAAATGGCCGCAATGGCCAGGACTGGGCCAGGCCGACACCAGGAGCCGGGAGCTTCTTCCAGGTCTCCCACACGGGTGCAGTGGCCCAAGCACTTGGGCCATCTTCTACTGCTTTCCTAGGCCATAGCAGAGAGCTGGATCGGAAGAGGAGCAGCTGGGACTTGAACCGGTGCCCATGTGAGATGCTGTGCCACAAAGCTGGCCCCACCTCTAGACTTATCAGTTAAGTAGAGAGGTGGAGAGAGAGCGCCCCATCCATTTGTTCCCGACTTGTCCACAGGAGACCGACGCTGGGTGCTGGGCGCCCGTTCCGGGCATCCTGCGTGGGTAGCAAGAACCCAGCTGTGTGAGCCGTCCCTGCTGCCCCGGGAGCCGTGTTAGCACAGCTCTGCGGTCGGGGGCTGGAGGCAGGGATTGGACCCGGGCCCTCTGCTGCAGGCCAAACGCCCGCCCTTGCTTCCCGCCGAGCCTGGAAGCGAGGCAGCGCACCGGGCGCGGTTCTGGGACGTGCTTGGTGGCCGCGTGGGTGGCTGTCTGCAGCCGGTGCTGCCACTGGGTGGCAGTCAGTGCCGAGCTGGGCTCTGGGCTCCGTCCCCAGGAGGAGGAGGGGCCCTGCCTGCTGTCCCAGCAGCAAGTCTGGCCGGGGCGGGGTGCTGCATGTGTGCACACGTGAGAGTGCGTGTGTGTGTGTGTGTGTGTAAGAGTTTCCATACCCAGGAGGCTGCCAGCCCTCGCCCCTGGCGGGGCTCCCGGGTCACCAGCTGCGTGGGGGGCTGCTCAGGAGAGCCCCATGGGCCCGCTGTGCTGCCGCCCACCCAGGCCAGCAGTACCAGGGTCTCTGTTACCTGAAGCCTTCGGGCACGGTGTGGCTCTGTGGGTCCATGTGGTCTTTCTGTCGTGTTGTGGCGCAGCAGGTTGAGCTGCCGCTCGTGGCGCCGGCGTCCCGTCCCGGCATCCCACGGCGCAGCGCCGCTTCCCGCTGACACGCGTGGGAATCAGCAGGATGGCGGCTCAAGCTCCTGCGTGGGAGACCTGGGTGGAGCTCCGGGCTCTGCTCGTGTCTGGCCCAGGCTTGGCTGTCGCAGCCATTTGGGGGGAGTGAACCAGCAGTTGGAAGATCTCTCTCTCTCTCTCTCTCTCTCTCCCTCTCTCTCTCTCTCTCTCTTTCTCTCCCTTTCAGAAATAAGCAGGTCGATCTGTAAAGGGCGCGGTGCAGACAGGGGTCTCCTTTTAGTTTTTCCAAGTGACAGGAAAACACCTTCCGCGTTGTCGCGGGCTGTGAGCGGGTCGGGGGAGGTGGCGGCCTGGCCGAGTCTGCGGGCGCGGCCCTTCCCTCTGCCATGGAGCGGAGCCCAGGGAGACAGAGAGACAGAGCTTCCATCCGCAGGTTCGCTCCCCAGATGGCTGCACCGGACAGGGCCGGGCTGGGCCGAGGCCAGGAGCTTCTTCTGGGTCTCCAGACACTTGGGGCATCTTCCCGTGCTTTCCCAGGCCATTAGCAGGCACTGGATGGGAAGTGGAGCAGCCGGGCCTCGAACTGGCGCCCATCTGGGATGCCGGTGTCGCAGGCTGCGGCTTCACCCGCTAGGCCACAGCGCCGGCCCCATGGTAGCTCTGTAGCTCTGGAGCGCTGGTTGGCCGTGGCAGCCGTTAGCTCGAGCCCGTGAGATCTGGTCGCTGTGTTGGTCCGTCCTGATGCTCAGCTCCTCCTGACGCTGCCACGCGGGTGGCCCAGCGAGCGCTGGGGGGAGGGGGGGGCTGCTCCTCAGGACCACTTGTGGGCCCACGCAGGTGCGCGCTTGGCTTACTGTTAGCTGCCGCAGGGAGAGCCCTGGTCTGCAGTGCCTGTGGAAGCTGGGGGCGGGGTGTTCACGGCACACCTGGGGACAGGGCAGGCGTCACGGAGGTGATTTGTCCTCGGGTCCCCTGTGAGGTTGCCGCCGCTCTCCCCGTCCCAGTGGTGACGGCGTCAGGGTGCAGGGAGGTGCCTTGCGGTGGCCATGCTGGGCACCGCGGCTCCGGCCCTGTCTGCAGAGCCCGGGCCTCTTCCTTGGGGGGTGGGGGGCTGCACTCAGAGCCCACAGACAGACAGGTCTCGCTTTGGAGGGAGGGGCTTTCGAATTTGCCCACAGCTGTGCTCCCAGCGCTGTGAGCACAAAGTCCCCGATCCTGGCCGCCCCCAGAGGCAGAGGGACCTGCGCGTGCCCCGGCCACTCTGCCCCCGCGCCCCGGACGGCTGCTGGACTGTGGCCCGGGTGGTGCCGTGGCCCGGGTGGTGCTATGGCCACGGTTGCTGCAGGGAGGGAGACGCGTTGCCGGGTCCGTGGGTGTCATGCAGTGTCGGAGCGCCTGTTGGTGTCGGGCAGGCGGCCGGCATGGTGGCGCCTGAGCGGAGCCTGCCGGGCGCCAGGGACCGACGTGGTTCTGCGCCTTGCGACAGGAAGCTGAGAGTCCTGGAGTCGCTGATCGGCCTGCTGCAGAGGTTCCCCTACGACGACCCCGCCTATGAGAGGCTCCACGAGGACCTGGACAGGATCCGGGGGAAGTTCAAGCAGGTTTGTCCTGGTGCTGCTCCCTGGGGGGCGCCGTTGTCCGCGGCCTGGCCGGGTGCCCCGGGCCAGCGGGCGGTGGAGGGGAGCTGGGCAGCCGAGAGCGAGCAGGTGGCGGCCGGGCCGCAGCCGGGGTGCGTGTGGGCGGGATTTGAGAGCGAACGCCGCGTCTCCACCTCCGCCTCTCCCTTTGTCTTCAGCTTTGCTCGCTACTCAGCGTCCAGCCGGACTTTCAAGTTCCTGGGGAAGGTTCCGGACTCTCATTTTGAGGGCGACAGACCAACAAAGGAGAACATCAGGGAACAGATGTCCATATGCCAAGTGCTCGAACATGTGATTAAAGGCAAAACAATGCTGGGACATTCATTGTTCCGCAGGGAGGGCTCCAGGCTGGCTGTGACAGGGCCTCCGTCCCCCGAGGCTTCCTCCCCGGGTCGCCTCCACGCCCCCGGGCCTCTGCACGAGGCTGCGCCGGCCGCTGAGCGCTGGCTGCCCGGTCCTCGGGCGCTGGGCGCTGGCCGCAGAGGACCGGGGTGTCCTCGGGTGAGGAAGCACTGGGCGTTTGTTGGGCTGTGCGCCCCACGCGGCACTTGCCCCCTGGCTGCAGGGTGGCGCCTGGAGCTTCCCGGTGCGCATGGCTGAGGAGAGAGGCCAGCGGAGCCTGCGTGGGCCCCGCCTGCCCCGGCTGGCTCCCCGTGCGGGGAGAGCTTTGCGGTGTTGAAGCCAGGCGGCTGTGCCCCGCATGCGCTGCTCGTGGGGACCTGGGTTTGGGTTGTGCGTTTCTTCTCCTGGGGGAGCTCGCTGGTGTCTGACCGCGTTCCTGCAGGGAGGTGCGGCGGCTGGAGGAGCTGTCGCGTGTGAGCTTGTCCTCCTGTGGGCCCGCGGGCCAGCTCTTCCCACCGGGTGCTGAAGGCGGCCAAGAGGAGGTGACGCAGGAGGTCGCAGGAGCCGGCTGTGGCTCTGGATCACCACGTTCGTCTGCAGCGGGGGAGCCGGGCGTGCCGGGAATGGACGCAGCGTGGTGTTTGGAGGACGAGACTCGGGCTCCGTCCTCCCGTTGTGACCAGCGGTGGCGGGTGTGTGCTCCTCGCCGCTCGTCTTCCCTCGGCGCCGGCTCCTCCCGGCCAGGATGACCGAGTGGGCATCCGGGGGCTTTGGCTGAGTTCTGTGGTTAATCTTGTGTTATCTAAATTACCTGTGTTGACGATGTGTTAGCTTTGTAATTGGAGAAAAAATAGAATATTTTAAAGCAAAAGACTGTCTGGGACTTGTGTTTTTGAAAAAAAAAGACATTGATTGGAAATGCAGAGCGGTAGAGGGAGGGATGTCCCGTCTCCTGGTTCCCTCCCCAAATGGCTGCAAGAGCTGGGGCTGCGCCGGGCTGAAGCCAGGAGCCTGGAGCTCCATCCGGGTCTCCCACGTGGGTGCAGGGATCCACGCACTCAGGCCATCTTCCGCTGCTTTCCCAGGCACATAGTGGGGAGCTGGATTGGAAGAGGAGCAGCCGGGACTCAAACCAGCGCTTGTGTGGGACACTGGTGCTGCAGGCGGGGGCTTAACCTGCTGCGCCACAGCGCCGGCCCCGTCAGTCGCCTCCTTCAAGGCCTGTGTCCAACTAGGGCGCATTCTGAGATGTGTGTAAGTGGTGCAGGGACACGGGGACGCCATGGCCTGAGGCAGCCGCCCTGGCTGTGCTGGGACCTTGGCTGTTTAGGATGTGAGCAGGTGGGCACAGACGAGGCTAACCCTCCACCAAAGCCGCCCTTGGAGTCCCCTCCCCCCACCTTGGGGCAGTTGCTGTCCCGGAGCAAGGCCGTGTCCACCTGTTGGGACACACAGACACGGTCTGGAGACAGAGTGTTGTTAACAAGTGAGTTCGTCCCAGTCCCTAACACGGAGGGCTGTGTGGCTCCCTGAGGGGAACCGGGGCAGGGTGCTGGGCGCTGCCCGGGACACAGGCCTCCTGTGGGGGGGAGCAGCTGCCGCGGGCGACAGGGCCCAGAACCTGTGCCGGAACTCTTCACGGCTCAGACTCCGCGGCTGGCGTCAAGGGTCCGGCCGGTCTCTTGCAGCCTAGTGACACCACGGTGGCCGTGTCTCCCCCGCGTGTCGTCCCAGCACAGCCGGGCCTTGGTTCGCCTCAGGGTTCCTGCCTGGTGGCGTGGCCAGACGGCTCCTGGTTCCCGTGGAATCCCTGTGTCCCGTAAATCTCCTTGGAGTGGGCACTGCTCGTGGGCCTGGGCCTGGGCCTGGGCCTGGGCCTGGACGTGAGAGCCCGGGCGGGTGCCTCGTGGATTCTACTGTGGGACCCGATCGCTGGTGGCCGTGGCCGTGGCTGTATCAGAAGCCGAGGCGTGGGACATGTGAGGGAGACGTGAGGTGAGATGCAGCTGTGGTGGCGTGGGCCCTCAGGGTGGCCCAGGAGGAGGCCGTGTGACAGGCAGGGACTGGGGGTGGCCAGGTACCTCCGGGAGCTGGGGAGGGCAGGGCCCTGTGGGGACCCCCGTTCCACTTCAGCCTCCGGGAGCCCCTTGTGTGACAGCTGCGTGGTGTGTGACGATTTGTTAGGGAAGCCCCCGGGAGTGATGGGAGACCCTCCCTCCCTGTGAGCTGGGTGTGCAGCCCAGAGCCTTCCCAGCTAATGAGAGGTGGTGGGGGCACCCACACCCCAGGAAGGCGCTGGCTTCTCAAGATGTTAGCAGCCCTCGGCCCCCACCCCTGCAGGCCCCCGCTTCCCGGGGCTCAGCTGACACCAACACGGTGACCACCTGGAGGCTGGCTTGAGCCTGTCCCCTGGCCTCAGCTCCGTCTCAGGACTGGGGCGATGGCCGGGGTCAGGCAGCTTTTCTAAGTCTGGTCACACGTGTGCTCCATGACATGGAGTGCCGGGTTGGTCACACATGTGCTCCGTGACATGGAGAGGGACCTGGCCAGCAGCGTCGGTTCCCTTGAGGCAGGGCAGTTCCACACACGTGTGAGCTGGTTCCGTGCCAGGCGCTGTGGACCAGACACGAGCCTCTCCGTGGAGCGCCCAGCTGAGCAGGGCCAGTGAAAGGCCCTGGGACCAAGGGCCGGTGCTGTGGTGTAGTGGGTAAAGCCGCCATCCCTAGCGCCATCATCCCATGTGGGTGCTGATGTGAGTCCCTGCTGCTCCACTTCCGCTCCATCTCCCTGCTAATGCACCTGGGAGAGCAGTGAGGACGGCTCAAGTGCTGGGGCCCTGCACCCATTGGGAGACCTGGGTGGAGCTCCTGGCTTCAGCCTGGCCCGGCCCTGGTCGTTGTGGCCATTTGGGGAGTGAACCAGGAAGACCTCTCTCCTCTCTGTCGCTCCCTCTCTCACTGTAACTCTGACTTTCAAATAAATAAATCAGTCTTAAAAAAAAAAAATAAATAAGCCCCCGGGGCTGACAGTAACCTGTGGGGGCTGCCCTGAGCCCGCGCAGACCGGGAGCTGTTACTTACTGATGTAGGTTTCAAGATTCACTTCTCTGAAGGACGGAGTGGCAGAGGGAGAAACAGAGAGAATCTTCTGTCTGTTGGTTCACTCCCCAGCTGGCTGCAATGGCCAGGGCTGGGCCAGGCCAGAACCAGGAGTCTGGAACTCCACCCAGGTCTCCCACAGGGCCCAGGCACTTGGGCCATTCTCCTCTGCCCTCCCAGTCACATTAGCAGGGGGCTGGATCAGCAGTGGGGCAGCCGGGACTCGGACCAGCACACTGGTCCCAAGTTAAGGACCTTTGAAAACCACATGGCACAGGGCCCACATCAGACTGTCTTAAAGGACAGTGATTGATCCCTGGGACAAAAGGGGGAGGACTTCAGGAGGGGCTGGGCCCAGCAGCTGGTTTGCAGACCCATTCCTGCTACGTGCCATCCTGCAGGGCCGACCTCGTGCCCACGCTGTCCTGCCGGGAGCCCCGGAAAGGGGGTGGCGGTTTGTCCGGAAGCTCCAGGAACGTCCCCCCGAGCCCCGAGGGCGCTGTTAGATCTCACAGCCCTGCTCCAGTGTGCCACTCACCCCAGGGGCCCACGCATGCGCGCCTGAGCCGGGCCCGGAGGTCCGGGGCCTGAGCCGGGCATGGCGGTGGGAGCTGCCAATACCAGCGGGGGAATTAGTGCCGGCGAGAAGGCCGGGAACCGTCAGTTGCTGAGCCAAAGGAGCGAGCTGGGGCGGCCTCGGTGCCAGCCCTGGGGAGCCGCGGTCAGCCCTTGGGGTTCTGTCCTTGCAGGCTGGGCGGCGCAGGGGAAGGCGGGAGGAGGCTGTGTCCCCAGCAGGGGCCACGAGCAGCCCCCCAGAAAACAGGAAAATGGTGACCCAAAGAACCACGTGTGGATTTCAGGTGTTTTTGGGCCCCGACATGAGCTGGGGCAGGTGTCCCGGTACAGGGGGTCAAGCCCACGTCTGCGCGTCTGGGTTGGGCCCAGCTGCTGTGCAGGTGCACACCCGGTGAGGCAGCAGCGCTGGCCTGAACACCGGGGCCCCTGCCACCCGCAGAGGAGACCTCGATGGAGCTCCAGGCTCCTGGCTTCGGCCTGGCCCAGCCCGGCCATTGTGCACATGTGGGGAGTGAGCCAGCAGGTGGAAAACGCTCTCATTCTGTCTTTCAGACCAATAAACTATTAGGGGAAGTTCATTTTTATTTGTTTGAAAGGCAGAGTGACAGGTAGGGGGACGCGGACAGAAATCTTCCATCCGCTGGTCCACTCCCCAAACGGCCTCCACGGCCGGGGCCGGGCCAGGCTGAAGTCAGGAGCCAGGAGCGTCGCCTCTGAGAGCCGAGAGCCGGTGGTGGGAGTGCAGGTTCCCACCACCACCCGCCTGGCTCCTTCACCCCTCCCGGCCTCAGGTCACTCCCCCAGCCCATACCCACCTCTGTCCCAAAGCCACACCGGAACCACCTCCCCTCTCGGCCTGGACGGCAGTGTGGCCCCTGCCTGTCACCCGCCTACGGCGGTGCCCCAGGAGGCGGGCGTTGAGCGCGATGCCCGGCACAGCACATGGGCCGTGAACTTGGGCTGGCTGGCCCGTCTGCTCCCACCAAGGGCCCCGGGTCCCGCATTAGGGCTGACCCCGCTGGGGCCGCTCGGCTTAGAGCGGTGGCTGTGGAGAGGTTCGTCTTTGATGCCCAGGGCCCATGGGGTGCCCTGGGCGGAGGCCCCCTTGTTCGGTTCCCAGGTCCTCCTCGGGTGCCCCCGGGAGTGGCGGTGACAATGCCCCTGGATGTCCCCGGAGCTGCCCGCCCACCCGTCCACCGGCTATTGTCTGCTGGGGCCCGGTGGTGTGGCGCTGGGCTCGTGGGGCCCTGGCAGGCCAGGGGGGCTGTGGGAACGGATTAGAGGCCCTGGGCTGGCTTCCCCTCTGGCATAGTTTGATCAAAGGCATTCCTGGGATGACAGAGCCTCGCCTTGCTGGCCCCCACCTCACGGGGAGGCACTCTGCGCCAGCCCTCTCCGTGTGGAGGGGAGGCCCCCGATGCTGCGGTGGCCAGGCTGGGACCCTGCCGCCTGGGGGGACTCTGAGGAGGGGCAACCGGAGGCGCCCTTGGGTCCGCTCAGGTCCCCCGGGGAACTGCCCACCAGTGTGACAGCCCCACCTGTGGCGTCCACCCACGGCCCTTCTGCGGGGCCCAGGTCGCCAGCACCCACCATCTGTCGGGGTGGCAGGGAGGAATCCACGGGACTTCCTGCCCTGGGCGTGCAGCTGGAGACCAAGGCTCCCAGACCCCCGGGACCCCCGCGGGCCGAGCGAAAAGGCAACAGCAGGGCAGACAGCGGGGTCCACCACCCGGGGCTGGGGTGAGGGCCTGCTGGCTCCCCAGGACACTGGATGGAGCGATAAGGAGACGGGGAGGCCCAGGGGGTGGGGGCCGGACACGCCTGCCAGGAGACTGCTCAGTGAGCACACGTGGGCCGGGGGCTCCCGGGAAGGGGGCCGTGGGAGACCCTGTGTCTCAAGTACCCTGGGGACACTGTCACCCAGTGAAGGGGCAGCCAGATGCCAGCCACACGTCCCAGGGGGGTCATAGGTCACAGGTCACATCCAGACACCACCCACAAGTCCCGGTGGGGTCACAGGTGCTGGTGGCAATGCTGCTGCAGCTCAGAGTTGGGAGTGAGACCCTGGGAGTGGCAGGTGACATCTAACCCCGGCAGACCCAACGGTGGCCCCCCGGGCGGCACGATCCTGGGACGGAGCCTCGGGACCAGCCACCGGGGCCAGGGCAGCCTCTGTATTCGAGTGTGCAGCCCCACGGGGCCTCAGGCCCTCCTCCCTCTGATGGCCTCTGCTGCCTGCCCACTCCCGTGTGCTGGCTCCGTTGGTACCCTGTTGCCCGACCCCGTGTGTCCATGCGTGTACTCTGCCTGTCCCCATGACTGTGCGTGTACCCTGCCCATCCCCGTGTGTCCATGTGTGTCCCTGCTTGTCCCTGTGTGTGCCCACATGTACACGTTGCCCATCCCCATGTCCACGCGTGTACCCTCCCGTCCCCGTGTGTCCATGTGAGTACCCATCCCGTGTGTGTCCACACGCACCCCGCGCTGACCCTGCTGTGCACGGCCCACTGCTGCCTTTCCTTCCTGCACTGTCAGCCCCGGTGCCTGCAGCTGGGACCCCTGTGTCCCACCCGGGATGGCCTGGGTGCCTGCAGTGAACCGGTGGATGGGGGCTGTTTCCCCTGATGTTTCTCTCAAAAGAACCAACAGCTCTCAGGCTCAGGAACCCCCCGCCCCGATTCCTCCTCCCTCCTGGCTGGCCCCACGCAGTCTGCACAGGCACCACGGACCACGGGCCAAATTCAGCCGCAGGCTGCCCACCCACTGAGCCTGGGGGCCCCTCTGTAGGAGAGGCCCTAGAACCCCGCAGATCCCCCCCAGAGCGGATGGAGAACTAGCCCGGCCACTGCTGGCCACTCAGTGGTGACTGGTAGCAGGGAAGCCTGGTGGCAGGTGTGACCCAGGCCCCTGAGCCTTCCGGGGAACAAGCACCCAGGTCCGGGGGTGGGGGCAGAGCGAGGCCCCCCAGAGCTGTGTTCTCTGTGGCCCAGGATTTGCCCAGGGCACACAGCGGTTTGTGCCTGCAGACAACCAGGGCTCACCGGCACCGCGGATGCCACGGGGACCAGGAGCCGAGCCCCTGGCACATCATGCCCCAGCAGCCCAGCCCGGGGATGCCGG
Organism: Lepus europaeus; assembly: GCF_033115175.1. Classification (NCBI taxonomy): domain Eukaryota; kingdom Metazoa; phylum Chordata; class Mammalia; order Lagomorpha; family Leporidae; genus Lepus; species Lepus europaeus. The sequence continues at coordinate 3,219,393 of NC_084833.1, forward strand.
CGGCCCACCCACAGCACGGGAGGACAGTCACCCCAGCCCTCCGCGCCCGCCATGCCAAGGAGGTGCCACTCACGCTGGGGTTTTACCAATTTTATTTCTAGACTTTTTTTTTTTTTCTTTTTGTCACGGTCATCTTTTGTTTTCTGCTGGAAATGTGCCGGGTACATGTCTGCTCCGGGACCTGCCACCCGCCCCGGCCTCGGGACACACCCGCGACGCAGCCGGGAGAGCTAAAGCCTGGGTGGGCCCACGGGTGGGCCGGGCCGCGCGGCGCTGTGAGCTGGCCTCCCCGAGATGTGTGTCTCTTCAAATCGTCACACGGAGACCACACCCAGAGCTTGCACAGGTTCCAGAAGCGATTCCACTCGTCCTGGCCGACGGGGGCCCGGGCGTGCAGCCCCACGCGTCACAGCAGCAGCGACGGCGACGGGACCTCCGTGGCTGCGCGGGAGGTGGCTTGAGAGTCCAGCTGGCCGGGCGTGGGCGCCCGCCCGCCCGCCTGCCGAGGCCCACGGCCGGGCGCCGGGTCTACACAAGGCTGAGTGAAGCATGAGGTATGTGACACGAATCTTTTCTTTTTCTTTTTTTTTTTTTTTTTTGGACTAGAGCAGTAATAATCACATTAAATCAGAATGAATCACACACAAAGAGGAGAAAACATTGACGACGACACCACGAGCCCCAGGGACAGACAGACACGGACAGACAGACTCCCCACCGTCGTGTGCGAGGAAGTCCAGACCAGGACATGGCGGTTTGTCTGATACCGTAAAACCAACAACGGACCGGCCAATAGCAGCAAAACACCGTGAGAGACACAGAGAAGCGCCGTGGGTCTGTCTCGCAGCCACGCGGGGAAGCCGGGGCCGCCGTCCACGAGGGGCTCCCCAGCGTCCCTGCCCGCCCACCCCAACTCCCTCCAGCCCTTACTTCCTGCACATAAATTCTAGGAGACACGGGGGTGGGGCTAAAATCTGTTTGCAAAGGTGGGGGGAATTACACACTGCACCTGACCTTGAACTTGAACTTGAACCTGCTTCTAGTACCCTAACGTCCCTGCAGCCCTGCCATCGGCTCACTGCCAAGCAGACACGCCCACGAGGGGACCCACCCTCCACGACCCGCGTCCGCCAGTCTAGGGGAGACGGCATCGCTCCGTACAGCGTACTGGCCTCACGAGCGTCCTCTGCAATAAATATCTCAGCCTCAGCTATAAATTATATACTTTAGTGTTCACCCTCCCGCTGCGCTCTCCGGGCGAGGGCTGGGCGGCCCCGCGGGAGCCCTGAGCCGCAGCCTCTCTGCAGAACCCCCCCTCCTGGACTGGCACCGAGCCTTCCGCACGTGCCCTTCACCGACCAACACGACATGCACCACCTCCCATCCTGCTCCCACAAGGACCCAATATCCCCAAACCATTCCATGAAAAACAACAGGAAAACCAAGAACGCCCTCCTGCCACCGCCCTGCGCACGCATCACGGACAGAGCTGCTTCCCAGGAACCACCGGACCAAAGTGCCTCGAAATGGAATGGTTTCAGAATATTGAAAACGCAACAAAACACAAAAAAATTAAAAAGTAAAAAACAGCTGTGGACGTAGCCTGGCAGTGAGCAGGCCGCCTCGAACCAGCGTCTTGCGCCCAGGCGACCATGGAGCTGAGCGGGGGGCATGGTGCCGGGGGGCGTGGCGGCACCCAGGGACCCCTCAGGGACGGGGACGAGGTGGGGGCTCCCACGCTACTCTAAGCTGGACACCCCACGGACCGTGGCTAAAGTGGACAGGAGAGAAAACACACACACAGGCGACTTATAAAGTGACTACATGCAGGGAGGAGGGGCGTGGCCACGCCGGCCACGGCCACGGCCACGCCACGCAGGGGGGAGGCGGGGAACCCGCGTTCCTACCTAGAAGCTCTCTTCTACCTCACCGATGCTTGGTTGAGTTTTTCTATTTTTTCCCAATGTTTTTATGCCTTTTTTTTTTTTTTTTTTCTTTTTCTGAAACACATAAAGAATCAAATGTAGTCCCCGCTGCTGGAGACCCTGGCCTCGGGTTAGTGCTACTCCTGACAGCGACACAAGCACTTAGTAGAAAACTAGGTGATTATTGGGTATGAAGTCCTCTATTTTGGCAGCAGAACCCCCTCCCTGCTCGGGGTACGGAGCACTATCTCTCTCTCTCTGTAAAGACAGTTTCCAGGTCATTTTTCGCTTACATTGGAGATGCAAGGGGGAAATAACCCACGTGGAGAAGGACGCTTCCCTCCCGGAGAGCCAGGTCCGCGGCCCCTCAGATGTCCACCTCCCGCACGTCGGTGGGCGTGCAGGCCAGGTCGGCCTCCTCCTCCTCCTCCTCCTCCTCCTCGGTGGCCTTGGGGTCCAGGTTCTGCTGGGCGTGGCGCAGGCTGGCTTCCAGCAGGGCCTCGATCTGCTCCTGGCAGGCACGCAGGCAGTCCTGGGAGACGCGGAGCCTGAGGAGGGCGCCCGGCCTCCCTCCTCCACCTGCAAGGGGGCTGCCACCCACCCAGGGCTCCGGGGACTTCAGCGCTGCACCCCAAGCTGGCTGAGCGAGGCCGGAGTGAGAAGTGGGCCCCCGGGGCTTGGGGACGCCACCCACCGCGCCTCCGGCCTGGAAAGCAGCTGTCCCCTCGGGGGCTGGGTTCAGCCACGCTTCACAGATGGGGAAACTGAGGCCTGGCTGGGGCTCAAGACCCGGCTGTAGCCGGACCAGGCTCCTGTGTGGCCGTCCCCCCAACCCCTGTGAGCCATGCCATCTGCTGGGAGGAGGGTGTGCGGCACACGGCACATACACGGGCTGGACATTCTGCCCACCATGGAAAATTCCAGAATGTCCCCTCTGCCACACCAGAGTCCTCTGTGGACCCCCCCCCCCAGCCCGCTGAGAGTGGCTGCTGGCCAGGGGAGCCCCCCTCCCCCCCGTCCCAGACAGCAGACACCTCCAGGCCCGTGCCTGGAGCCAGGGCCGCGGAGCCTCGGCTCGGGATCTGCAGAGCCACATGGGGTCACTGCAGCCTCCGCTCACAGGCGGGACGGGCAGCCCGGGGACACAGCGCCGGCTGGCACGGCCGTGACGTATCAGCCGGCAAAGCTGAGCAGGTCCTGGGGTCCCCGGCAGAGGAAGGGGCGGCTCCCAGCCGGGGCAGGGGCTGCTCTGCCATGCAGGCTGAGGCCTGTCTCCCCCCACCCCAGGGTGGGGGCTGGGCTGGGTCACAGCAGAAGTGAGCTCCGCCCCTCCGGGGTGGGCAGCCGCTGTCCCCGTGCCCTGAGACCCTGGTGCCACCAGACGGGCACATGAGATGGCACCCAGTGGGGACACTCCTAGAACCTTCCAGAGCCGCCCCCCTAGGATGACCTGGGCCCCCGCTGGGGGAAACTGTCCCTGACCGGCCAACAGCTCTGCTCTACCAGGAACTCCCTTGTGAAGAGAGGGGGATGGGGCACTGTGGGGGGCCGCCCCGGGCTGCCACTCACTGGGTCACACTTGATCACCCTGGACAGGAAGCGCGTCAGCCGGTAGCAGGACAGGAAGCTGTTGGGGCTCCCCAGGTGCAGGCCTTGCACGGCGGCCACCACGCTGCCGGCCGCCACCATGGACGGCGGGTTGGAAATGAACTTGACGTCTGCAGCAGAGGGAGAGGGAGGGGGCCGTGAGCAGGGGGTCTCCCCCGAGCACTCAGCGCAGCCTGGGCTGTGGGCGGGACAGCAGGGGCAGGTGCTGTGGCACTCACAACAGCTAGTACAGCCACTGTGTAGGGCGGGTGTCAGCCACACGACCTGCCCCTCAGGGGACCACGTCCCCGAGGGACCGCCTGTGGACGGCACCAGCCACCCTCCAGGCCACTGCGACGGGGTCTATGGGTTCCGGTTCCCCCTGCAGGGCTGGGCTCGGCTCTCCCCGCGACCTTGGCTAGGGAAAGCCAGCCCCACACCAGGCCCTCAGCTCAGGTCGGGTTTTTGGCCATCGCCCACCACCAGCAATGCTGGGCCCAATGCCCTGGACGGCCTGGGAGGCGGGAGACCCCAGGGATCAGGGTCCAGGAAGGAGCAGAGCGCTGCAGTGGGCGCCCCTCTGCGGGCCTCCCTGCCTCCTGTGTGCTCACTCCGCGCCTGGCAGCTGGCTGGCCCCAGGAGTTACTGGTGAGGGGCCCTGGGCTGGAGCTGGGCCAGGCTGTCCCCGCCTCCCACCCCGGCCCCTGTGGCCGCAGGGGCTCAGGGGCGCAAGACCCCTTCCTGAACTGGCTTTGTTTGCAGGGGCGTCTTGACCTAACCCAGCCCAGCCCAGAGCAGTCATGGGCTGTGCACTGGGCAGCCCGGCCCCCTACGCTGTGGAGGCCAGGTCCAGGCCCCACTACCTCCCATGGGGGCCGTCCCCTAGAGGGGCCACATCATCGCCAGCCCCCACCTCAGCGGGAACCTGGACAGGCTGCACCCTAGCTGTGCCACACGGGGCCCAGGCCTGCTGGCCGCTGACCATACCCCGAAGGCGGGGCCTCTGCAGCCCCCCTCCCCACCAGCACCTGGGGTCCCAGGAGAGGAGCTGTGGCCGGCGTGTCTCCGTGCAGGGCGACTGTGCGGGAGCCGGCCCTCCCATTATCTCCAGGGAAGTGTGCCTTTCTCCAAACCCACTTTCAGCTCCATAAAAGGCCGCCTGCAGTCTGGGAGGCGGCCCTCGTGGCTCCTCGGCGGGAGACTGCCCGCCTGCCCGCCTGCCTGCCCCCGCGCCTGGCCAGGGAGGCCTCGGCACGCTCAGGAGCCGGCTTCTGAGACCCCCGGCAGGTCTGCGGCGTAGGGTGGGACGCGGCTGCAGGCGGGAGGGCCCGGCCAGGAAGATGGCAGCTCCGGGTCGGGGACTTGCTCTGGACCCCCAGGGAGGAGGCACACACTGGATGTGGGGGCTCCATCCCCCTGCCTTCTGGGGTGACCCCTAGCCTGCAGGTGTGAGCCCAGACAGCTGTGATGGGAGAGATCCCACCAGAGCCGGAGGTGGAGCACAGCGCCCAGAGGGGGCGGGGCAGGTGGGCGAGGCTTCTGTGCCCTCCCCCCACCGTCTCCAGGCCTCTGGCACTCGGCAGCGGGGCTGGGGGTTGCATGGGGGCGCAGCTGAACCCTCGGCTTCTGCAGGCGTGCAGGGTCTGGGGCCAGGGCAGTGCCACCCCAGGCGCCAAAAGCAGCCGGGCCCGAGGCCCCTCCCAGGCTCAGCTGGGCTGGCCCCAGGCGCCCCTAGCGGGGCCTCAGGCGGCCAAGCTCCTCTGCTGGCCGCCCCCGCACTGGGGCTGCGCGCCTGCCACTGGCCACCCGAGCACGTGGTGCAGGCGCTGCCGGCCGCTCTCCCCTCCCCGCCCTTGTAGGCGCCTCTGGCAGGTGGCCCAGCCCGGGAGAGGCCAGGAGGGGCCCCGGCAGTCCAGGCTCCTTGAGGACACGGGAAGGGGTGGAGGTGGGTGGGGGCGGGCAGAGCCGGCTGGGCACGCAGTGGTCAGGGCTGCCAGGCGCGCCCAGCGCAGCACAGGGGGCCGTCACTGGAAGAGGTCTCCCCCCCCCCCGCCCCCAGCCAGGCTGGGAGAGCAGGCAGGCGGGGGCCAGAGGGGAGACCCCGGGGCCACCTCCCCGGGCCGGGGCGCCCCACCTGTGGCGCACAGGGCGACGAAGGTCTGCGCGTGTTTGCGGATGATCTGCTTGTTCTCTTCGGCTTCCGGCATCTTGGAGAGGAAGTGCTCGATGAAGTCGTGCGGGGTCATCGCGGCCAGGTTCCACTTGAGCTTGTTCACCACGAGCAGCTCCATTTGCTGCGGGACCGGGCGAAAGGCGCAGCGCGCGTCAGGAGCCGCACGCGCGGGGTCTGCCCCCACCCGGGGGAGGGGTCCCTGGGGAGGAGGGCGGAGCAGCGAGGGGCGCGCCCAGGGAATGCGGGGCGCGGTGGGGGAGAGGAACCCGCACACGGTCCCTGATCCAGACGGGAGGAGGCGACCGCGAGGCGACCTTGTGCAGGCAAGGACAAAAAAAAAGGCCACCTTCCGCCACCTGGAACCCGAAGGCCGTCCGGGCTCGCGCCGCTAGGGGGCGCGCGCCGCCCACTCTTGCCCGGCCACGCCGCTGCGGGGCGCAAACTTGGTGGGAGCCGCGGACCGCGAGCGGCGGGCGCCGGCGAGGGCCGCCCCCAGCCCCGGCCCCGGCCCCGGCCCCGGCCCGGCCCGGCCGCCCGCGCCTCTCCTCCCCGCCCCCGGCCCGCGGGGCGCCCCCCGGGTACCAGCAGCTCGTCCGGCCGGATGGAGTTGTCGGTGTAAATGCACAGTTTTTCGGCGGTCAGCGGGATGGTCTCTTTCATCTTGGAGGCCACGAACATGCAGGTGGCCCCCAGCAGCTGCAGGCGGCTCTTCTTCAGCGGCTCCAGCGACAGGAAGCGGTCCAGGTAGTTCATGGCCAGCGGGAAGACCTCCTCCTCACACTTCTGCTCCTCGCAGACCTGCGGGAAGACGCGGGGCCGTGACCGCCGCCCGCGCCCCGCGCCGGGGTCTCCGTGCCCGAGGGCGCCGGGCCAGGGGCCGGCACGGGCTTCCCGGGGTGCGCTCGCCGCCCCGCGCGTGCCCGGGGCCCACCCACCCCGAAACTGAAAGGGAAAGTCCCCGCGCGGCCGGCGCGGACGCACGACCCCCAGGACCCCGGCCCGCGCGGGGGATCCGGGGCCGGCACCCGCCGGGGTGCGGGGGCTGGGGCGGGCCGGGGGCCGGGGGCCGGGGGCCGCGGTGGCCGGGCGCAGCGCTCGCCCCGCGCCCGCGAGACACAAAGGTGGCGTCCCAGGCCGCCGCGCCGCATTTCCCCAGACGTCATCTTTTCAAAAAATATTTAAAAATATTAAAAAAATAACTGGGCGCGCAGAAGACCCCTGAAAATGACCCTCGGGCGGTGCTCTACCTGGGCCGGGGGTCGGGAGCCCGCGGCAGGCCCCGGGGGGAGCCCCAGGAACTCAAACTCGGGGACCCCCCCTTCGCCCCGGGCGCAAGGGCACTGCGCCGAGCCGCGAGAAGCGGCTCACAGACGCCCGCGCGCCCCTCGGGCCGGAGCACGCGCCCCAGGCCCCCGGCCCGCCCCGGGACGACCCCCGGAGCCGAGCCCCCCGGCGCCCCGGGGCCGCTCCCCGGCGCCTCGGGGGCCACGCGACCTTGCTGCCCGGCGCGCCGCGTGGCCCAGCCGCCCATGTGGGGTGTCCCGGCGCCCGGCGCGGGGACAAAGGGGCTCCCCGGAGTCCCGAGCCGGGTCCCTCGGAGCGGCCCACGCCGCGGCCCCGCGCCCCTCCCGCAGGCTCCGGGCGGCCGTGCGGCCCCGCGCGGCGGTCCCTCCGCGTCCCGCCGGCCGCTCCCCGCCCCCAATGATTAATAAACGCGTTAGCTTTGCAATAAAAGAGCAAAGATGGCGCGTAACACTGGCACGAGCGGCACTTGCATACGTGTCCGTGGGCATTCACCTAAAGATCCTACCCGCGCCCCCTCCCCCCGGGCACGCGAGCGGCGCCCGGGCTGCGCCCCGCACCCGCCGCGGTGGCCCCCGGCGCCGCCCCTCCCCCTGCCCCTGCAGAGGGGCGCGCTCTGGGCCGCCCCAGCCCCCACGCGCCCCTGCCCGGGTCGGAAGTTGCCCGCTCTCGGGGTTATTTATTCGGAAAGCACGGATTCCGTAGCCACGGCGGCGCGGCCGGCTGCGGGGTGGGCGCGGGGTCCCCGGGGGGCGCCCCGCATCGCGCACCTCCAGCATCCAGGTGGCCACGATCTTGCGCATGGACGGCAGGATCTCCTTCTGCACGCACTTGAAGTAGGACACGGAGGGCGCGCAGGTCTCCTCCGCCTTGAGCATGGCGCGCAGCACCCGGCCGTTGAGCAGGTTGGCGTCGGGGTAGGCGCGGCGCACCGCCTCCACCTCGGAGCACAGGAGCTGGTGCTCCATGGCGGGCCCGGCGGCGGCGGCGGCGGGGTGCTGGGTGCGCGCTGGGCTCCGGCCGCCCGTCCGCTGCCGCGCCGACCGCGCAGTGCAGGCGCCGGGACTTCGCAACTTCCACAAAACTCCCCAGCAGCCCGAGTGACGCGCCCGCTGTGCAGCGGAGATCAAAGCCGGGCGGAGAATGGGGGCGGGGGGCGGGGCGCGCGCGGGGGCGGGCCCGGGAGCCGTCCCGGAGCCCAGTGCTCATAGACATGCAAATCGCACCCCGCCGCCCGCCGGGGAAGCGGGGCGCAGGGCGGGGGCGGCCCCGAGACCCGCGGGGTGGGGCGGGCGGCCACCCGCGTGGAGGGGGCAGCGCCACGAGGGCACCCCCCGGGAGGCGCGCGCATCCCCCTTTCATTTCCAGGAACACGTGCAGAGCTGGCGGGGACGCGGGGCGGCGCTGGTGCGGGGGGTCGGGGCCCACGCCCGTGGGGCGAGCCCCGCGCGCGGCCAGGGCACTGTGGCCCCTCACGCGTTCGCTCGGATAATTAAAATACAGGCAGCCGCCCAAAATGGTGGCCGGCGCTGCCTCCGACCCGCCCCTGGCCGCCTCGTGTCCGCACCCGCCCGGCCTCGCGGGGGTCCCCCCCCCCCCGCACACCTCGCGCCCCGCGCGGGCGGCGCAACCGCGGGCAGCCACACGTGCGGCCACTGCGAGGCGGCCAAGCCGCGATCCGGGTGCTGCTGAGCGCCCCCCACCCCCCCAGCTTTTTTAAATGAAAAAATTAAAAATCGCTGGGCACGGGAGTCTCCGCTGCCGGGGACTACGTGCGACCCCCGGGCGCGCCCGCATGGGTTCTGGGGGCCCGGGGCGACCGGGGGTGGGGGGGCCCGCAGTTTGCCCCGCGGCCGCCGCCGTGGGCGAGAGCGAGGAGTCGGCGCCACGAGGAGTCACGCGTCGGGCGATTTTTAAGCAGAAACCGGGCGTGAGTGGCCCCGGTCCCGCAGGACAGAACGCATCGCGCGGGAAGCGTGGACTCCGTCCACTGGGCTCTTTGAGAGTTTTTAAAAAAGTAAATGGACACTTTGCCCATTCTTGACTTTTTAAAACTTTCTTTTTTCTTTAACAGCGCGCTCCCTAAATTGAGAAGCCCCCGGACTTGGGGGTGGCCCGGGGGGATGGGCGCGGGCAGCGCCCGGCCGCCGTTTCATTCATAAAATCGCAGCGCGGCGGCGGCGCGGGCGAGCCTGCGGCCGTGCGCGGGGCCCCGCGCGCAGCCCGGCGGGGCTCGGGTGGGCGCGCGCAGGCCGGCGGCGCGCGCCCACGCGGGCCCGGGCCCCCGCGCCCCGCGCCCCGCAGGAAGCTGGAATTAGCATGAGCCAATCGCCGCGCAGCGCTGTTACTAGGCGGACCCGGCAGATCTCCGCGCGGAACTCGGCGGCCGGCGCGGGCCAGGGACGGGCGCAAAAGTGCAAGCCGGGCCGGCGGGCGTGAGGCGCGGCGCTGGGCGCGCGGGGCAGGCGGCCGGGGAGCGGCCCCGCGCGCACGCAGGCGGCGCTCACCCCGCACTTATCTTCTGCCTCTCCAAAAAGTAACTTGAAAACTTTCCTTGCGGTGTCAGCGCCGCACTTGTTGGGGAGGAAAAAAAAACAAAAACAAAAACAAAAAACAAAACCCGAAGCTGGAGCTGCGCCCCGAGAGCTCTCGGTTCTGGGCGTCCCGTTGACTTGGAGACAAAGGGCCGGCGTCCCCCACCCCCGGGAAGCAGCCCCACGTAACTCGGAACGCGCGCCCGCTCGCCCCCGCGCCCGAGCGCCACCGTCCCCGGCTGTGCGGACCTCTGTCCCGCGGCGCAGACCCCCGCACGCACCGCCCGGCGCGCGCCTGCCCTTCCCCCCTCGGACCCGCGCGGGCGCGCCCAGGTGCGGTCACCTGCAGCCGCATACCTGGCAGCGGCTTCAAAGCGCTTGGCTCCGGCTCCGCGAGGTTTCCATTGTTAAGCCTTTAAGTCGCCCTGGAGGACGCTTCCGAAGGCAGGCCCCGCGGTTCCGGGGCGCGGGGCTCCCCCACCCCCACTCGGCGCATGGCGGCCCACGTGCTGCGGCCGCAGAGTCGGTCCGGTCAGGTCCCGGTGCCCACCCGGGGCGGACAACGCCGCAACCCCCCCCCCCCCCCCGCGCCGCGACCACCGCCTCCGATCAATTAATGGAAACCACACACAGACTACCCCGCTCCCTGGGCCCGGGAACACGCGGGGCAGGCTGCGGGCGGGGACCGCCCTTTCCCGCTGTCCCCGGAGCTGCAGGCCTCCAGGGACGCCCACGGGCTCCCGAGGGGGAAGAAGCCGGGGGGGGGGGGTTGGAGGCCGTGGGAAATCTCGCTCCTCGCCCCGCAGAACGCATCGCGCGGGGCCCCGTGAGCCACCCACACCCCGACGTCCCCAGGGGACCCCCCAGCTTCCGGCTCTGCACCACCGCGCGGCTCAGACCCCGAGTGGGCGCCCACCTCCACCCCGCAGGCCACGTGCAGCCCTTGTGTCCCGCGGTCCTGGGCCTTCCCCGCGCGCGCCGCGAGGACGCGGGGCTCCCGGCCGCACTCCCTGGGACCCCCGGGGGCCGCACTCGCGCTCCGACCCTCGTGGGCTCCCGCGGCCTGGGGAGGGGTCCGCATTCCGCGCGCTGCAGCCCGCTTGCCAGGCCCCCGCGCCGGGGTCTTCGCTGCGGGTCTCCGGACTCTTTTCAAGGAAGTGGCGGAAAAGTTAACTTTTTCCCCAGATAGGAGGAGACTCTTGGCCTGCACCCCTGCCCCGAGGCCCCTGGGGCCCGCGTCGTGGGGGCTGGGGGCGGGCCGCGGGCTCAGGGCCCGTGGAAAGTTGTGGGCTCGCCGGGCCCGAGCCACCCCGGCCTGGGCCGCTCTCGGTCCCCGAGCCCCGCTGGGGTGGCGGCGCCGGGCTAGAGGTGTCCCCACGAGGGCCGGGGGACCGCGCCGGGCCTGCGGTGCGGCCACGCGGGCCGAGGGGAGGCGCGGGTGCGCGCCGTGCATCCTGCGCACTCCCGCCGGGCCTCGGCGCGGCCGCCACGTGGTTGCCCTGCGCGCCGCGCTTACCGTAAGGCCTGGAGAAGGCGCGCACCCGCGGCCTCCGAGTGCGCGCGGACCGCCCGGGTGCCGGAGCCGCCTGCTCCCCGCGTGGCCCCGGGGGCTGCTTTGCTCGTGGTAGGGAGAGTCGTGGTGCCAGTGTGAGTCGGTGGGCAGTGTCGCCTGGGTGTGTCGCGTTGAGGAACGCGACAAAACCGGCCGGGCGACCGCCAGCAGCCCAGGAAACTGAAATGCCCGGAACTCCTTTAAATTATTCTTTAAAAGATGCACTTATTTGAAAGGCAGAGAGGCAGAGGCTCAGAGAGAACTCCTGCCCGCTGGTTCACACCCCCACCCGCACCCCAAATGGCCGGGTAGGCGAAGCCGGAAGCCAGGAACTCCTCCTGGGTCTCCCAACCCCAAGCACGTGGGCCATCCTCAGCGGCCTTCCCAGGCCCAGTAGCAGAGACGGACATCGGATGTGGGGCAGCCGGGACTTGAACCTGCTCTCCAACATAGGGGATGAGGGCATCGCAGGCAGAGGCCTAGCGTGCTGGGCCACCCCGCCAGACCCCATAACCTTCAGATGCTCGGGGAAGATCAGTTTACGAGAAAGAAGCCGGCGCCTCCTGCATCCGCTGCTGCTTCCTGGCCTGAACCAAGCGTCTCTCCCGGCTCCTGGGATGTTTGGGGTCCGCTGGGGCTGGCTGGGTCACGGGGATTCTGAGGTGCCCCTGAGCCTTCTCGGGGGCCCCCGTGGGGTCAGGGGCGGGGCAGGAAAGGTTGCTGGTGCCCGGGGGGCTGGAGGGAGAGGGCCAAGCACCTGTGACCCCAGGCGGGCGGCCCCTGTCCCTGCAGGTTAAGGGTGCCGCCCCACCTGCTCTGTAGTCTGTCTGCTGTGGGCAGCTGGAGGAAGGGGCCCCACGCGCCCCTCTCCTGGTCTCCGCAGACCCGATGTTTTCGCGCCTTTAGCTGGTGAGGAAGCCAAGGCACAGGGAAGCCGGGTCCCTGGTGCAGGGTCACGCGGTCGGTCGGTCGGCCGTGGGGATGACCCTTCGGAGCCCGCCGTCCCGGGCGTGAGACTGCGCCCCCTGCTCGTCACAGGCACCGTCAGACCGAATCCAGCTTCCGTAAGCCCTGAAATCGTCCTCCGCTTCGAGAATCCGCGCCACTTTTCCGCCGGTAGCTGTGTGGCCCCGGCAAGTTTGTGTCCCTGTGTGTGGAGTGGGAGTGACCGGTGCCTTCGCAGGACCACAGCCAAGCGCCGCATGGCGGCGGGCCTGAGCATTCAGCATGGCCCTGGCCACGGCCCGTCCTGTGCAGTTCATTCATTCGTGTGTCTGTGGTGGGACAGAAGAAGGGGCAGAGAAAAGTGTTTATTTGAAAAGATAGAGCGGCAGAGACAGCGAGAGAGAGACAGTGAGAGAGAGAGAGAGAGAGGGAGAGACAATGAGAGAGAGAGAGAGAGAGGCAGTGAGAGAGAGGGACAGCGAGAGAGAGAGAGAGAGAGAGGCAGTGAGAGAGAGGGACAGTGAGAGAGAGAGAGAGAGAGAGGCAGTGAGAGAGAGAGAGAGAGAGGGAGAGAGAGAGAGATAAAGAGAGAGGCAGTGAGAGAGAGAGAGAGAGGGAGAGAGAGAGATAAAGAGAGAGGCAGTGAGAGAGAGAGAGAGAGAGGGAGAGAGAGAGGCAGTGAGAGAGAGGGACAGCGAGAGAGAGAGAGAGAGAGGCAGTGAGAGAGAGAGAGAGAGAGGGAGGGAGAGAGAGAGATAAAGAGAGAGGCAGTGAGAGAGAGGGACAGCGAGAGAGAGAGAGAGAGAGAGAGAGGGAGGGAGAGAGAGAGAGATAAAGAGAGAGACAGTGAGAGAGAGAGAGAGAGAGGCAGTGAGAGAGAGGGACAGCGAGAGAGAGAGACAGAGAGAGAGAGGGAGGGAGAGAGAGAGAGATAAAGAGAGAGGCAGTGAGAGAGAGAGAGAGAGGGAGAGAGAGAGATAAAGAGAGAGGCAGTGAGAGAGAGGGACAGCGAGAGAGAGAGAGAGAGAGAGAGAGAGATCTTCCATCCATTGCTTCTCTTCTCAAATGGCCACAGCGGCTGGGGCTGGGTCAGGCTGAGGGCAGGAGCCAGGAACTTCACCCCGGTCTCCCGTGTGGGTGGCAGGAGCATCAGCAGGGAGCCAGATCGGAAATGGAGCAGCCAGGACATCGCAGGACTCGGATGTGGGATGCTGGTGTCGCAGGCCGTGGCTTAACCTGTTGCGGCTCATGCCGGCCACCGGAGCGAGGGTGTTAGAATGACTCCGTATGCTGCTGCCCGCCCCCTCCGTTGCAGGCTTCTCCTGAGCTGTTGTGGGTGTGGCTTTAAGTCGTGGAAGGAACTCTGAAGTTCCAAAGTGCTAGCCGCACGACTCTTTTTTTTTTTTTAAATATGTATTTATTGAAAGTCAGAGTTACGTAGAGAGAGGAGAGGCAGAGAGAGAGAGAGAGAGAGAGAGGTCTTCCATCCGATGGTTCACTCCCCAATTGGCCACAATGGCTGAAGTTGTGTCGATCCGAAGCCAGGAGCCAGGAGCTTCTTCCGGGTCTCCCACATGGGTGCAGGGGCTCAAGCACTTGGGCCATCCTCCACTGCTTTCCCAGGCCATAGCAGAGAGCTGGATCGGAAGTGGAGCAGCTGGGTCTCAAACCGGCGCCCATATGGGATGCTGGTGCTTCAGGCCAGGGCGTTAACCCTCTGCACCACAGCCCTGGCTCCATAGCCGCATGACCCTCCTCCCTCCTTCTTCCCCGAATTTTCTGCAAGGGGGTTGGAGCAGGAGCATGTAGATTAAGGGTGCAGTATCAGGTAAGGGGGACGAAGTCCAGGCCGGGGCTTCTGCCAGCCCAAGGGTTCCCACTGCTGCAGGGATGGGGCCTGGTGGCTGTCCTGTCCCCCCCCCCCCACATGGCAGGAGCCCCTCCGACCCAGGGGAAGGGGCCGTCACAAGGGAAGCCGATGACGTGGACATGGCACGGCAGGAAGCCAGGCGGCACCGGGCCAAAGCCAGAGGTGCCAGTGGGCGCTCCGTGTGTCTCCAGGGAAATGGCGCAGAGAGCGGTGTTGGAGGTATGTATGGGATGCTGGCACCGCAGGCCCTGGCTGATGGGCGCTCCGTGTGTCTCCAGGGAAATGGCGCAGAGAGCGGTGTTGGAGGTATGTATGGGATGCTGGCACCGCAGGCCCTGGCTGATGGGCGCTCCGTGTGTCTCCAGGGAAATGGCGCAGAGAGCGGTGTTGGAGGTATGTATGGGACGCTGGCACCGCAGGCCCTGGCTGAAGCAGCTGTGCCACAGAGCTGACCCCGCTGCTGCCGCTTCTCGTGCTGAGGCAGAGCCGGAGGTCTCAGTGCCCCAGCTGCGTGGCAGAGGCCAGGGCCCGGGGCCCCTCTCCCACCCCTTCTCCTAGTTCCGCACTCGGCACACGGGAGATTCCCAGAAGAAGCAGGTGCCCTAGAGGTGCTAACAGGGCTTGGGGTGAGGGGACAGTCCTGCCCCTTGGGGGCTGTGGTGAGGGAGAGAGTGAGAGAGGCTCATGAGGAGGGGCCCCTGGTGTGCAGGAGTGTGTGTGTGTGTGCGTGTGGCTGGGTATATGTGCGTGTGTAGCTGAGTGTGTGCACGTGATCTGAGTGTGTGTGCATCTGAGTGTGTAGCTGAGTGTGTATGTAGCTGAGTGTGTGTGTAGATGTGTGTGTGCACCTGTAGCTGAGTGTGTGTACCTGTAGCTGAGTGTGTGTGTAGCTGAGTGTGTGTAGCTGAGTGTGTGCACCTGTAGCTGAGTGTGTGTAGCTGTGTGTGTGCACCTGTAGCTGAGTGTGTGTAGCTGAGTGTGTGCACCTATAGCTGAGTGTGTGCACCTGTAGCTGAGTGTGTGTGTAGCTGAGTGTGTGCACCTGTAGCTGAGTGTGTGTAGCTGAGTGTGTGCACCTGTAGCTGAGTGTGTGTGTGTAGCTGAGTGTGTGTAGCTGAGTGTGTGCACCTATAGCTGAGTGTGTGCACCTGTAGCTGAGTGTGTGTAGCTGAGTGTGTGTAGCTGAGTGTGTGCACCTATAGCTGAGTGTGTGTGTAGCTGAGTGTGTGTAGCTGAGTGTGTGTGTGTAGCTGAGTGTGCGTAGCTGAGTGTGTGCACCTATAGCTGAGTGTGTGCACCTGTAGCTGAGTGTGTGTAGCTGTGTGTGCATCTGTAGCTGAGTGTGTGTAGCTGAGTGTGTGTGTAGCTGAGTGTGTGCAGCTATAGCTGAGTGTGTGTAGCTGAGTGTGTGCACCTATAGCTGTGTGTGTGTAGCTGAGTGTGTTCACCTGTAGTTGTGTGTGTAGCTGAGTGTGTGTGTAACTGAGTGTGTGCACCTGTAGCTGAGTGTGTGCACGTGATCTGAGTGTGTGTGCTTGTACAGCAGCGGCAGAGACCAGCCCTCCAGAAAGAGCAGGTGCCAGGTGCCAGGTGCCAGGTGCAGCCCTGTGGAGTCTTCCTTGGCAATGGGGCGCAGCAGACTGGCCGACCCAGAGGGGGAGGGGTGGGGTGGGGAGACCGTGGCCGTGGGGAGTCAGACGGGGCGCACTCCTGGGGTTGCCACGTCCCACATGATTGTGAACTCTCACCCCTCTGGGGGCTGGGCTCTGACGGGCAGGTGTCTGTGGGACCTGCCTTCCAGGGGCTCCTTTGTCTCTTCCAGCCTCCCTGGCCTCCAGGTCCTCTCCTCATGGTAGCGTCGTCCACTCTCGGCACCACCTTCACTCGGCCCGTCCACTGTGTCTGTCTCCCGTGTGCTCTCTTCCAAGGATGCTCGTTGGATTTAGGGCCACCTGGGTAACCCAAGACAACCTCAAGATCCTTAACCCGACTGTACCTGCAAAGCCCCTGTTTTTTTTTTTTTAATTTTTAGATTTATTTTATTTACTTGAAAGAGCTACAGAGGGAGAGGGAGAGAGGTCTTCCATCCGTTGGTTCACTCCCCAGATGGCTGCAGCAGCCAGGCTGGTCAGGCCAAGGCCAGGAGCCAGGAGCTTCTTCTGTATCTCCCACGTGGGTGGTGGGGCCCAAGCACTTGGACCATCCTCTGCTGCTTCCCCAGGCCACAGCAGGGAGCTGGATCGGAAGTGGAGCAGCCGGGACTCGAACCGGCGCCCATATGGGATGCTGACACTGCAGGCAGCGGCTTTACCCGCTTCGCCAGAGTGCCGGCCCCTAAACTGATCTTTGAGGTCCATCCTCCCGCAAACTCTCTGAAGCACCCTGGTCTTGCTTACGCTGTCCCCTTCTGGGGCTCAGTGCCCACAGCACCAGGGGTGGCTTCTTGAGCCAGGAGAGCCCAGGACCTAAGCCACCTCCTTTATAACCCGATCCTCTCTCTGCCCACGCTATTGTTGCATGGACCAATCCTGGCCCGAGGGGGGCGGGGACTGCCCCAGGCTGTTAATGAAGGGGAGGGGCCAGATGGCTGAAGCCTGCGTGGGGCGGGCTGCTCCCCTGGCTCACAGAGCAGGTGCGTGTGCACCGTGCAGCTGGTCTCCCCGCTGACAGCCTTGGCCACTTTGGCCCTGTGGCTTCCGTCTGCATTTCAGAGTCCGTTTCCACGTGCGTGGGGTTTTGGCTGGGATTGCACTGAGGCTCAAGACTAACCCGGGGGGAGCTGCCACGTTATAAACAGCCACTGCCTCATGGATCCACGGGCAGACCTGGCTCTCTCCAGCTGGGTCTTCCTTTAGGAAGTTTACTTTTGTTTATTTACTTGATTGGCAGAGGGACAAAGAGAGAGATTTTTCCATCCACTGATTTGCTCCCCAAACACCAGCAACAGCTGGGGCTGGGCCAGGCAGAAGCCAGGAGCCAGGAGCTTCTTCTGGGTCTCCCACGTGGGTGCAGGGGCCCAAGCACTTGGGCCGTCCTCCACTGCTTTCCCAGGCCGGATGAAAGAGGAGCAGCCGGGACTAGAACCGGCGCCCTGTGGGATCCCATTGCCACAGCGCCTGTCTCAGCTGCTCCACGTCTGCTCCAGCTCCTACTAACGGCTGAGGAAAGCAGCGGAAGACGACATGAGGGCCTGGGCCCCTGCACCCTCATGGGAGGCCCGGATGGAGCTCCTGGCTCCTGGCTTCAGCCTGGTCCAGCTCTGGCTTTTGGGGCCATCTGGAGAGTGAACTCTCTCTCTCTCTCTCTCTTTGCAGCTCTTTCAAATAAACTAAACTAAACTAAAAAGCATAAATATGACTTTTCATCTTTTTTTGATCAAAATTTTGAATTGGGAGCAATCCGAGAAGCCAGGAAACTCCTTCCGGTGTGGAAGTGGGCCCAGATGGCAGTGTCCCTGGTGTCTATCAGGGACCCAGGACTGGGCCCCGCGGCTGGGCTATGGGGTCGGGCGTGTGGGGCGGGGTCCGCCTGCTCTCCCCAAGGGGCTCCAGTTGTGCCAAGTCAGGCTGCTCTGCCCCCGCCCCCTCTCCTGCCTGTTTTCCGCACCCAAGTTTCCCTTTTCTGCTCAAACCCTGACGTTGGTTCCTGCCGCAGGGGGCGGCGGTTTGCATGTGCTTCGCCCCGCGGCCGTGGGCTGGAGGCGTGGTCCCCGGTGTGGCGGAGCTGAGATGTTGGAGGACGTGGGCACCTGTGGGAAGCGAGCTGGTCCTGTCTTGCCAGAGTTCCAGCTCTGGGGGGTCGGGATTGGCACCGGCAGAGCTGTGGCCGGAGGAGGGAGCTGGGCCCTCCCCTCCGGCCTTTGCCTCCTGTCGGGGCTCCTGCAGGTGGCCGTGCCCTTCCCCCTCTGCAGGGCGCCTTGTCGGGGGCCTGCACGGAGCCGCCAGGACAAGCCAGCCACCAGGGTCCCCAGCCAAACGAGCCTCTTGACTCCCCGAGTGCCCGGCCTCGGCTTGTGACGGCGGCTCAGAGCACTGGGTGGGCGTCAGGCAGAGTCCAGTGAGGACCACGAGGGGCAGACACACCGCGGCCGCCCGTGCTGGGGTCGGGTGTGCAGGAGAAGTGGCAGGTCCCAGGGCAGAGGCTCCAGGGTATAACAGCTTTGCTGCAAAGGGGAGAGAAGGCAAGGGACACGGGGGCCCCGGGGGGGGGGGGGCGGTCCCATTCCTGTCCGCGGGAGAAGTGACAGATCGCCTGCTCATTGTTGGGAACAGTCCTGGGAGCCCCCGATTCAGGGGGTCGATTAGGGGCCGGGGGGTGTGGTCACTGCTGGGACAGGGCCCTTGAGGAGGTGCGGCCTGGGCCCCGGGCACAGGTGGAAGGACTGGGGCCTGTGTTACAGCAGAGGCCGTAGGGTGTGTGGTCCCCACGTGTGGAACTTGTGGGCTGGCGGGGTCCGCAGGGGGCCTGAGCCCCCAGACAGGAAGAAAAGGCCCAGGCACAAGGGCTGGAGTAGGTTCCGGGTTCCGTCCTGCATGACGACAGCAGCAAGGGACAGAGCAGGTCCAGCCCACGCTCGCGGGGAGAGGGGACGCAGGCAGAGGGCTGGGGCTTCGTCACTGCTGCGTGAGCGTGTTTGTGGAAGGATGTTCTACTTTCTTGCTTTTTTTTTATTTGACAGAGAGAGAGAGAGAGACAGAGAGAAAGGTCTTCCTTCCTTTGGTTCACCCCACAAATGGCCGCTATGGCTGGCACTGCGCTGATCCGAAACCAGGAGCCAAGTGCTTCTTCCCGGTCTCCCATGTGGGTGCAGGACCCAAGCACCTGGGCCATCCTCCACTGCTCTCCCGGGCCACAGCAGAGAGCTGGATTGGAAGAGGAGCAACCGGGACTAGAACCCGGCGCCCATATGGGATGCCAGCGCTGCAGGCAGAGGATTAGCCAAGTGAGCCACGGCGCTGGCCCAGAAATTCTATTTTCTTAGGCGACGTGGTGGACAGCCTGTCAGGCCACACCCCCTCCCCACGCCTGGGTGCTTTGTCCCCTGTCACTGAGTGGGGAGGACCTGCCTGTCGGAGGTCGGGGTGCAACAAGACGGCGGCCTCTCCCGCTGGCTCCGTGGAGAGGCTGCAGGGCTGTGGCCATCCTGTGCACAGGGGCAGGTGGCCAGGAGCTAATGCCCCGAGCCAGCAGCCAGCCGGGCCCTGAGCCCCACCCACAGCTGTGTGAGCCAGCCCAGGGGTCAGTCCTGAGACGGCTGCAGCCCACGGGGAGCACAGCCGGTGAGAGGCCCTGAGCCGGGGCTGCCGACGATGCCCACCGCGATCCCACCACGTGGCGTCACCCCGTGCTGGGCGGGGCTCTGCGTGAGCAGGCCGAGGATCCCTAGGGCGTGCTGTCCAGAGTGTCCTCCCCACCCAGGCCGGCACCTTGGGGACTGGTGCTGAGGTTTGAAGGACACACAGGGGGCGGGGCCGGGGAGCGTGTGTGCGTGTGCAGACGCGTGTGGGAAACGGTGAAGCCGCGGAGCGTTCAGGGCCTCGGGCCCCAGGGAGACGGGGGTGGGGTGGGGTGGAGGCTCAGGGCCTCGGGCCCCAGGGAGACGGGGGTGGGGTGGGGTGGAGGCTCAGGGCCGAGGGTCACCGCTGTGTGCATCCCTGTGTGCTGTTTGCCCTGCACAAAACCTCCCCCAGAGAAGATGAAAGGGAAAATTAGAGGCAGGCTGCCGAGGGCCTCTGCCGAATTGGAGACATCGGTGCCTTCCCCGTGCGGGCTCCCTCCGGGGAGGGCGGCGGCCCGAGGTCCCTGCCGGGGACACGGTCTGGAGGCCTTAGGCTGTGATTTGGCGCAGTTCGCGGGATCCCCCTGCAGAGCGCTGTGGCCAGGCGTGAGGCTGCCGCCAGCGCTCCGCCCGGGGCCTCCGGGGCCTGTCCCTCGTCTTTGGTGTCCCCTGTGCCCTGGCCACAGGTGTGCAGCGGCAAGAGGGGAGCCCGGGGATCCCGCCCGGGGGTCTTACCAGACGCGGGGGCCCCGGGGAGAGGAAATGGGTGGGAGGGGTTAGAGACCCTTTGGGGCCGGCAGGGGGAAGGCTCTGCAGTGGGGCGTGCACCCCCACCTCTGCCCCAGGTCAGGGCGGTGTCGGGGTCGCCGGAACCAGGAGCCCCCTCCCCGCCTCTGGCTGAGGACTGCTTTTGGGCATCTCTCTTGCTTCCGAAAGCGCAGAGACGGGCAAAGACCATGGTGAGTGTGTGCTTATGTGCACGTGTGTCTGTGTGTACGTGCAGGTGTGTTTCTGTGTATCTCTGTGTATGTGTGTGTGCACACGTGTGTCTTACGTGTGTATGTGCGTATGCGTGCGTGCGTGCGTGTGTGTGTGTCAAACGCCATGCAGTTAGGCGGCATGAGGAGGAAGTGACTGGAGGGTGAGGTGGGGGCGCGGGCGTGGAGGGAGAGGGCTCCGCCCCACTCTGCACCCCTGCAGGGCCCCTGGGCCTGCGCTCCCCGCGGGGTCTGTGTGCCCCGTGTGCCATATGCTGGTGTCTGGGTTGAGCCTCTGGGTTCACAGACATTTCTCTAGTTCCTCCCAACCCATTGTGACCACAGCGGGGGGGGGGGGGGGGGGCGCTTCCTTGGGCGTCCAAGGCCGGACCGCGAGGCTGGGAGAGTGGGCAAGGCGTGCCCAGCCCTCCCTCTGACCAGGACTGACCGGGTTCGGCTGGCCGGGCCGACCCCAGTGGGGAGGAACCGAGCTCTGGCCTCTTCTCCCCTCTGAGGGTCGAGGGCGGCGCACGCTGGCCCCGCTGCGGGCTGCTTTCCGGTTTGGCTGCGGCAGGTCATGTGACCCGGCCAGCGATAATGGGGCTGCTGGCTTCTGACCTCTGACCACGGACCCCTGAGCAAACACGGCTGGTCCTTCCGTGCGAGCCGAGCAGGCCTGTGGCTCCTGGAAGCCGGGACGTGGCCCTGGACCCGAGCAGCCGACCCATTGACCCGTTGAGCCCTGGCTCTGCTGGGCCCTCCATTTGCAACAGTTGCGTCCACTCGCCCTCCCCCTGCCCTCTGCCCGGGGCTCTGCGGGGCGGGGGGTTCACGGAGAGCAATCTGAGGTCGCGTGAGCCCGGCGCCCGCTGTGGGCTCCGATGATTTCCAGGGTGCAGGGCCGGAAAGCGCTTCCTCCCGGCCACGGCGCACTCTGCTCGGCGCTGCCCACCAGCACCTCTTGGAAGCCTTCCAGGAATACCGTCCGGGGAGCGCTTTCTGAAACATTCTTTCCACAGTGATATCAAAGGGTATAAATGGTTTGGCTGTCGGGACTCTCCCGGGAAAGGGAGCCGCCACGTGGGCCCCGTGGGCCGCTGCTCCCCGGCAGCCCCGCACACAGGGTCTCCCCCTCCCTGGCTAGCAGGTGTCCAGTGGCAACGCTGGTGTCGCTCTCTCTTTCTTTAGCCGCTAGTGAGACTTCGCATTATTCCATGTGATGACTTGTTCCCTGAATTTCTGGTGTATGATTTATGTTCTCTTATCATTTTCTTAAATGATTTTATTTTTATTTATTTGAAAGGCTTTGGATCAGCGCGGTGCGCCAGCTGCAGCGTGCCGGCTGTGGCGGCCATTGGAGGGTGAACCAATGGCAAAAGGAAGACCTTTCTCTCTGTCTCTCTCACTGTCCACTCTGCCTGTAAAAAAAAAAAAAAAGGCAGAGTTAGAGAAAGAGGTCTTTTTTTTAAAATTTTTTTTATTTTTGACAGGCAGAGTGGATAGTGAGAGAGACAGAGAGAAAGGTCTTCCTTTTGCCGTTGGTTCACCCTCCAATGGCCGCCGCGGTAGCGCGCTGTGGCCGGCGCACCGCGCTGATCCGATGGCAGGAGCCAGGTGCTTCTCCTGGTCTCCCATGGGGTGCAGGGCCCAAGAACTTGGGCCATCCTCCACTGCACTCCTGGGCCACAGCAGAGAGCTGGCCTGGAAGAGGGGCAACTGGGACAGGATCGGTGCCCCAACCGGGACTAGAACCCGGTGTGCCGGCGCCGCAAGGCGGAGGATTAGCCTAGTGAGCCGCGGCGCCGGCCGAGAAAGAGGTCTTTTATGCACTGGTTCACTCCCCGGATGGCCGCAACAGCTGGGGCTTGGCCAGGTGGAAGCCAGGAGCTGGAGCTTCTTCTGGGTCTCACATGCAGGTGCAGGGGCCCAAGGACTTGGGCCATCTTCTCCTGCTATCCCAAGTGCATGAGCAGGGAGCTGGATCGGAAGTGGAGCAGCTGGGACTCGAACCCATGCTCATATGGAATGCTGGCGATGCAGGCGGTGGGGGCGTTACCTGCTAGCACTGGTCCCTCTAATCACTATCCTAAAAATGTATGTATTTACTTATTTTTAGAGAGAGACACACACAAAGAGAGAGCGAGAGCAAGAGCTCTCCCTCCCACTGATTCGCTCCCCAAAAGCCCACAGCAGCTGCAGCTGGGCCAGGTCAGATCCCAAAGCTGGGAGCTCACGCGGCGGCAGGGGCCCAGGTATCCGAGCCGCCGCCTGCTGCCTCCCGGGGTGCGCGTTCGCGGGAAGCGGAGTCCAGGCCGGCGCCGCAGTGTGGGATGTGATGTCTGGGTGCAGAGCAGAGCCTGCCCCGGGTCGTGCTGTGGACCCTACCCGGACGCTGGCCTCGTGGAGAGTGGACCGTGTGCCGGCGTTCACCACGCTCTTGTGCGGAGTTGTCCCTCTGTGTTACGCGCGCGATCGTGGGAGAGTTACATTTCCGTGACATACTCAGCCCTTCCGTCCCTCTCCTACGCGATGCTCCCGTTCCTTGAGTCGGAGTTCGCTTCCTTTACACAGACGGGGACATGCGATTCCGTTTATTGTAGCTTATTAAACTACATCTGAAGAAAGGCTTCTTTTCTCGTCACACAATTAACGTGCATATCACTGAAAAAATTCAAGAAAGACGCACCTGCCGCCCGTCACTCACGTCGTGGTGGATATTTTTTTCGTAGCTCTTTTCAGAATTCTCTCACCGTGTGCGGAGGAGGGAGCTTCAGATAGCTCACCAGGGGCCGGCGCTGTGGCACAGTGCCTCCAGCACGGGCACCAGTTCAAGTCCCAGCTGCTCTACTTCCGATCCAGTTCCCTGCTGATGCGCACCCTGGCGGGCAGCAGAGGATGGCCCAGGTGCTTGGGCCCCTGCACCCGTGTAAGAGACCCGGATGGAGCTCCTGGCTCCTGGCTTCAGATTAGTGCAGCTCGGGCCGTTGCAGCCAATTAGGGAGCGAACCAGCGGATGGAAGAGCTCGCTCGCTCGCTCTCTCTCTGCCTCTCCTTCTCTCTGTGTAACTCTGACTTTCAAATAAATACATAAATCTTAAAAAAGAGAAAACTCATGGAAAATGGATTAAAAGATAAGCTTATTTTGGTGCAATCCTTTTAAAGAAATCTATGCGTAATTTATTCTAATCTATGCATAATTTATTCATAACCCACATTTCCAGACTTTTCCCCCCGAGGACTTTTTTGCTGCACAGGAACCCGGGTTCTGGAACCTTCTCAGCCAGCGTGGTGCCTGCGGTTAACAGCGCCGTCTCCCGCGCTTGAGAGCAGCTCAGAGCCCCGACCTGCAGGGCCCTCCCCACGGAGGATGGAACCATGACGGGGAGGGGCGGGGGGTTGACGCGCTCCATCGGGCGCCCCGCAGCTGCGCAGGCGTCAGGTCCCCACATGCCGCACCCTCGTTGTGCCGGGGCTTATTTGCCCACTTCGCCCCCGCTAAGCCGGGAAGCCTGTTGAGTGAAACGTAGATGCCGGGCTAAAGACGTTCCGGCTGTTTATGCTTCATTTTCAAATTAGCCTGGGCTCTCCAGGGCTCTCCGAGCGCCCGGCCCCCTGTCCACGGGTTTGCCGCCGCCGTGACCACTGCCGCTCGGCTCGGCAGAGGTTCCTCCAGGGGCCAGGGAGGAGGAGCGTCCTGCCCCTGCCCCCGCTGGTCAGCTTCACCCACGATTTTGCTGGTCTGCGCCGTGTGGACCTTCCAATCCGCTCTGGCCAACTTTCCTGCTTTAACCTAAACCATTCAGTGCAGTGACCGGCTTTGTACTGTGCTTGCTGCTGATGGGGCGAGCCAAGCATCACGCGTGCACACGTGCCCAGGCACACGTGTCCACCCATGTGAACACACACCCAGGCACATCCACCCATGTGAACACACACCCAGGCACACCCGCACACATGGCCATGCACACGCACCCAGGCACACCCATACACATGGCCATGCACACGCACCCAGGCACACCCACACCCATGGCCATGCACACGCACCCAGGCACACCCACACACATGGCCATGCACACGCACCCAGGCACATCCGCACACGTGGCCGTGCACACGCACCCAAGCACACCCACACACACGGCCATGCACACGCACCCACACACATGGCCATGCACACGCACCCAGGCACACCCACACACATGGCCATGCACACGCACCCAGGCACACCCACACACATGGCCATGCACACGCACCCAGGCACATCCGCACACATGGCTGTGCACACGCACCCAGGCACACCCACACACATGGCCATGCACACGCACCCAGGCACATCCGCACACGTGGCCGTGCACACGCACCCAAGCACACCCACACACACGGCCATGCACACGCACCCACACACATGGCCATGCACACGCACCCAGGCACACCCACACACATGGCCATGCACACGCACCCAGGCACATCCGCACACATGGCTGTGCACACGCACCCAGGCACACCCACACACATGCACACACACCCAGGCACACCCACACACATGGCCGTGCACACGCACCCACACACATGGCCATGCACACGCACCCAGGCACATCCGCACACATGGCCGTGCACATGCACCCAGGCACACCCACACACACAGCCATGCACATGCACCCAGGCACACCCACACACACATGGCCATGCACATGCACCCAGGCACACCCACACACATGCACACGCACCCAGGCACACCCACACACATGGCCGTGCACACGCACCCAGGCACACCCACACACGCACACACATCCAGGCACACACGCCTGTGCACACACACCCACACACCTGCACACAGTGTGTGCACACACAGGCACTTTCTCCCTGCTTCTGCAAGGGACATCTTGGAATTTCGCTTCCATCTATTGGTTCCCTCCCCAGACGGCTGTAATGGCCGGGGCTGAGCCAGGCTGAAGCCGGGAGCCAGGAGCTCCACCTGGGTGTCCCACATGGTGCCAGGAACCCTTTTGGGGCCATGGTCTGGTGCCTTCCCAGGCACATTAGCAGGGGCCTGGAGGGGAAGCGGAGTAGCTGGGACTCCAGCATGGGATGCCGGCATCGTAAGCAGTGGCTTAATCCACCGTGGCACAACGGCCCCCACTGTTTGCTCATTTTTTTTTTTTGACAGGCAGAGTGGACAGTGAGAGAGAGACAGAGAGAAAGGTCTTCCTTTTTGCCGTTGGTTCACCCTCCAATGGCCACCGTGGCTGGCGCGCTGCGGCCAGCGCACCGCGCTGATCCGAAGCCAGGAGCCGGGTGCTTCTCCTGGTCTCCCATGGGGTGCAGGGCCCAAGCACTTGGGCCATCCTCCACTGCACTCCTGGGCCACAGCAGAGAGCTGGACTGGAAGAGGGGCAACCGGGACAGAACCTGGCGCCCTGACCGGGACTAGAACCCGGTGTGCCGGTGCCGCAAGGCGGAGGATTAACCTAGTGAGCCACGGCGCCGGCTCTGTTTGCTCATTTTTATAACAGTTGATTTGGGATCTGGATTGTGTTGCATCCGGCTAAGCCGTTGCCCTAATAGGCACTGGTTTGAGTCCTGGCTGCTCCACTTCTGATCCAGCTAATGACCTGGGAAAGCGGTGGAGGATGGGCCAAGTCCTTGGGCCCCTGCACCTGCGTGGGAGACCCGGAGGAAGCTCCTGGCTCCTTGCTTTGGCCTGGCCCAGCCCTGGCTGTCGTGGCCAACCAGTGGCTGGAAGACCTGTGTCTCAGTTTTTCTCTCTTTCTCTCTCTCTCTCTCTCTCTGCCTTTCAAATAAATCAATAAATCTGTAAAAACACAATAGTTGACTTAATGTCTTCCCGTTTTCCACGATTCCTGCAAGGTTGGTGCACGTCAGCCGGGGTTGGTGTCTCCGCCCATTTCTGTTGCTATGGTAAAGTCTCCGAGTGCTAACTTACAGAGAATGGAAGCGCTCTTGGCCTGTGGTCCTGGGTGGTGACACAGAGCCCGTGAGCCGGCTCGGGCGCCCCTCCTCTCCTGAAGCTGCGGTGACGCCAGCTGTCAGTCACCACAAAGCACCAGTCAGCTCCTCATGGGGACAGGAGGCGGGCTTTGCCCCATCACTGTGGTGGATGTGGCTGGTGACGGCAGCAGCGGAACCAGGCAGAGGCTGGGACCCCCCCCCCCCCCCCCCCGGTTTATAACCGAACGAGAAGTGAGAGAGAGAGATAGAGAGACAGAATCTTCCATCCACTGGTCCAGTCCCCAAATGGCCACAACGGCCTCCAGCCCTGGCCAAAGCCAGGAGCCTAGAACTCCATCCGGGTCTCCCACGTGGCTGCAGGGACCCAGGCACCTTAGCAGGGAGCTGGACTGGAACCAGTGCCCACATGTGTGTGGGCGTGGTCAGCAGCGGTCCTGAAGTTGGGGGTTCAACTCTAGCGAGAGTTTGGGGCCAGCGGGTATTCAAACTGCAGTTGGCCTCACCCCCACATGCTGCCCAGGTGCGGACCTGGGGTGCAGGTTCCAAAACGCAGGTGGGTGGGGCCGTGCCGACTGTTCTAGAAGGGCCAAGGGAGGAGGACTAGGTCCCCTTTCCTCCCCTCCTTCCCCCGGGATGCGGCCATAGGGCTGCTCTGGCCCGCGAGACAGCGGCCTCCCCAGTGTGGGAGCGGGCCTGCCCGGAGCCTGGGCGGCCCTTCTGACAGGTGAGCCACGGAGGGCTGGGAGTTTTGGGGTCCCTGTGCACTTTCCTGGCACGGCAGGACAGAGCCCCCCAAAGTGGGAGGTGCTGGGTGCGGCTCCCCGCAGCAGCCCCAAGACCGCGCAGCTCCCGCGGCAGAGCCCCCGGGGGCCACACAGGACGCGCCCGGGTGAGCAGCGCACTGGGTCCCTGTGCGTGTTCTGCCGCCACAGCAAGGGGCCCGAGAGCCGCCGCTTACACAGAACCCGGCCTCCGCGGCGCCCTCAGCGGGCTGGGGTGGGCGAGGGCGCCCGCTGCACCGGCCCAGGCGGAGCCGTCGCACACGGGGGTTTTTGCAGGGCACGGGGACGTGGCACGCGGGGGGCTTCGCAGGGCACGGGGGCGTGGCACGCGGGGGGCTTCGCAGGGCACGGGGGCGTGGCACGTGGGGGTCTTCGCAGGGCACGGGGGCGTGGCACGCGGGGATCTTCGCAGGGCACGGGGGCGTGGCACACGGGGGGCTTCGCAGACCATCGGGACGTGGCACGCGGGGGGCTTCCCAGACCATGGGTCGTGGCACGCGGGGGGCTTCGCAGGGCACGGGGGGTGTGGCACAAGGGG
Organism: Lepus europaeus; assembly: GCF_033115175.1. Taxonomy (NCBI): domain Eukaryota; kingdom Metazoa; phylum Chordata; class Mammalia; order Lagomorpha; family Leporidae; genus Lepus; species Lepus europaeus. Next base: position 3,246,823 of record NC_084833.1, read on the forward strand.
GGCTTCCCAGACCATCAGGGTGTGGCACAAGGGGGGCTTCTCAGACCATCGGGGCGTGGCACAAGGGGGGTGTTGCACGGTAGAGGACCCTAGAGTCCCCTCAGGACTACAGGATTTCGTTTGGGCCCCTCGGCCCGCTGTGCCCGAGACTTGCAGAGAGGTGTCGCGACATCCACCGTGCGGGGCTGCAGGCCGGTGCCGGCTGCCCCCAGCGCCCTCCTCAGGGGCTCCTGGCCAGGTCTGGCCCCCGAGTCCAGAGCGAGGTTGGCAGAGGCCCCCTGCCCGCTGCCCGGCTCGGGCTGACTGCACCCCCCCCTTTGGATTGCTCGGTCTGCAGGAGATTCAGGTTGGGGGGGGCTCAGCCTCTGAACCTCTGCTTCCAGGGTCCTGTTGGCCTCTGGGACCCCCCCAAGCAGGAACCGCCCCGCCCCCGCCCCCCATCCTCGCTCAGAGCACCCCCTCTCTCAAAGACTGAGGCTTCGCGGAGTGGCAGCGTCTTGGTGGGGGAGCCGGGCTTCAGAATCCATGCACACTTCCCGCGTGACGCCTGCGCAGCCTGTCACGGCCCCTGCCTGCCTTGCAGTGTGATGCTGTAGGCACCGGTGTCCGCGGGCAGCTGGTCCCCGGGGCCCCCCCCTCGCCCCCCAGATACCCACATCCCCGCTGCGCAGGTCCTCTGTGTGGGGTAGCAGGTGTCGCGTCACGTGTGGGTGACCTGTGGTACCTGGTAAGGGAGCGCTGGGCGCTGTGCAGGTGTCTGTTTGTTTGTGAGGGAGTCCTTTCCGCCCGGGCTGTGGGACCCCCGGGCCGAGCAGCTGATGGCTCCGCGCTGGCCGTCAGCCCCAGCTCCCTCCTCCCTCACAGAGGCCTCCCACGTGGCGTGGCTGTGCAGTTCTGTTTAGGGGGTAGGGGTGAGGCTGAGCGATGGGCCCCTCAGGAATTTGTCCACAAAGGGTTAAATGGGGCGTGGGGAGGGCGGGTCTGGGCCCGAAGAGGAGCTTTGTGGACGCTGTGAGGCCAGGACCAGGGAGCCTGGGCTACATCCCAGGGGTGCCCAGCACATAACCAACCCGCATCCAGGAGCCGGAAGCCTCTGGGTGACTCCCGAAGATTCCGCGTTGATGTGACGGGTGGAGGGCGCGCTCGCTGGCATGAACAGAACTCTAAAAGCCTCGCGGGTGCCGGGGACACCGGCTCTCGGCTGACTGTTGAGCGTTGCTTGGGCTTAGCTGCATGGACCCCCCTCACTGCTCTCCCCACTCCCTTCCACCCGCCCGGATGTTCACGCTGGGTCCCACCTACCCCGGGACGCCGGACTGGATCCCTGGACGCCTGGACAGCTGCCCTCACCACCACGTGGCACGTTGCCGTCTGGGCTTCCTGTCTGGTTCCTACTATGCCATGTTGCCTCCCGCGGGAGCCGGGACCCCCGACCAGGCTGGCAGGTCCTGGCAGAAGGATTCTGTTCAGGGGCGTTCGTCCAGGGCCGGCTGGCACAGCGCAGTCCCCACGATGCGCAGAGGGGCTGACTTGGGTCACATGGCTCCAGGGTCCTAGACCAAGATCACAGACCTGCCGCAGCGGCTGCTGTCCGTTCCCTCGCCTGCCGGCGGTCTTTGCAAACGTTCATTTCCATGGGGTAGATGGGATGGAAAATCTGCCCCAGGATCTGGTCGTATGGGTGGCAGAGCTGCCAGGTAGGGTGCTGCCCCGCCACGTGCCGCTCCGTCCACCTGCGGAGTCACGGGGCAGGGTGCGGCTGGGATGGCCACCCGCTCTGCTTGCCTGCTTCAGCCGCTGCGCCAGTTTGAATCCTGGCTGCTCCACTTCCGATCCAGCTCCTTGCTAATGCGCCTAGAGGTAGGTCAAGTGCCTGGGCCCCTGCACCCACACGGGAGGCCCGGAAGAAGCTCCTGGCTCCTGGCTTCCCCCTGGCCCAGTCCTGGCTGTTGCAACTGTTCAGGGAGTGAACCAGCTGCGGGAAGACCTCTCTCTGTCTCACTGTAACTGCCCTTCAAATAAACAAATCTTTCTCAAAAATATTTGTGTTTTGGGTTAGACAGGTTCTGCTGACCTGTCTGACATTGTCACTTCTAATCTTCTTTTAAGTCAACCCAACTACTTCTTCTCTTGTGGGCTTTAAGTTCTCGAATTTCCAGCTGAGCCTTCAAGCGTCAGGGCCATCTTTTCTGATGCCTTGAACTTGTGCACGCTTGGAGCCGGTGTCTGCCGTCCCCCGCTGTGTGAGTCTGACTCGCCTTCAAGTCCCGCCTTCCCGCCGCTTCGGAGTCTCCTGCTGAGGCCGGACCCAGGCACTGCAGGACAGAGCCCGGAGGAGGCCTGGCCCCAGGGGACGGCCCTTGCTCCTAAGGCAGGACGCTTCCGGGGTCTGGGGTAGGAATGAAGCTGCTCCCTGCTGGTGGGGCTGGAACGCGAGTGCCTCTCCCTCTCCACTCCACAGCCACAAGTCCCGGCTGCTTCCTGTGCCATCTTCTCCTGCAAGGGCACAGCCCCACCTTTGGCCCGGGGTTCGCAGGTAACCCCTGCACCAGCCTCTGAGGAGCCTCGGCTCTGCTCTGCTCGGCTCGGCTTGGCTCGGCTCGGCTCGGCTCGGCTCCCCCTGCCCATGCCCCGGTCTGCAGGTGTCCAGCAGCCTCCTCAGCTCCATGCCCTGCAGCAGCCGGGCCACAGCCCCGGGCAGAGAGCCGGCGAGCAGTCAGTGGGCTCTTTTCTCGGGATGTCCAGGCCTCAACACAGCGGCTTCATCCCTGCCGCCCTGATTCTGTGGCTGTCCGTGGCAGGAAAGTCCCCCGGGTTCAGCTGTTGCCCCGTGGTGGCCTGGGATGGACGCTGGAGGGTCAGTGGGCTCATGACTCTGCTATAGATCTGTGTGGAGCCTTCTGTGCCCCAGGCGGGACACCTCCTCCCGGGGACCGGGGACATCTTGGCCACCTGCAGCGCGTGGGAGACAAGGCTGCCTTGTGACGCCCAGTGGCGAACTGACCACACTGGACCTTGCTGTGGTTTCAGTGTCGTGTCCCCCCCACCCCACCCAGGGATCCAGGCCTTGACCTTTGCCCCTGAGTGCTAAGATGGTGGGAGCTCCAGTTGGTAGTGGTGTTTGGGAGGGGGATGGGTTAGCTGAGGTCGTGGACAGTGAGAGAGACAGACAGAGAGAAAGTCCTTTCTTCCGTTGGTTCACCCCCCAAATGGCCGCTACGGCTGGCGCTGCACCGATCCGAAGCCAGGAGCCAGGTACTTCCTCCTGGTCTCCCATGCAGGTGCAGGGCCCAAGGACTTGGGCCATCCTCCACTGTCCTCCCGGGCCACAGCAGAGAGCTGGCCTGGAAGAGGAGCGACCGGGACAGAACCGGTGCCCCAACCGGGACTAGAACCCGGGAGCCCAGGCGTTTTGTTATAGGAAGGAGAAATGGACCAGTGCCGGGGAGGGGTGGGGTGGGGGTGGGGGACGTCTTCCTGTGCTCCTCGCCGGAGAACCGTGTGGAAAAGGGGGCGCACGCAGGACTCTGCGTGTCCTGGATCCCCGTGTCAGGGACCCAGGTCGGCGAGAGCCATTGCGCGTTTTACATTGCATGTACCAGGGTGTGGGAGAGGGAAGCCGAGAGCGGCACCATTTGATTGGCAGCAGCGGACGCCAGCGTGAGGACCGCGGTTGTCGGCACAGGGTGCTGTTGGCACTGGGGCCGCGCACGAGGACGCATGGCTGGAGGCAGAGGCGCAGGCTCCCGCCCAAAAGTTACACCAGCCCAGGGGCGTGGGGGCATGGCCCGTGGCAGTCCACGGCGTGGCCTGGAGGGCTGACATGCAGGGGGCGCCCACAGCCTGTGCTGGTGGGGAGGGAGACATCCCCCTGTCTCCATCTGCGGCTCTCAGAACTGCTTTTAAGAGCTAATGAAGCTCCACCCGCGCCCGGGCCGCCGGGGTAATTAGACCCATTGCTCAGCTGGGTCATTTGAGGCTTGTTCCGGCGCACCCAGACGTGGCCTGGAGCCATGGATTCCGACTCTGCTTGCCCAGATTCTTTGGATGCCAGCAGATCAGAGGGGGCGGGCGGGCGTGGACACTAATGCACCCCGAAAGCAGGCCCCCAGGGTTCTCCGTGACCACACGGGTGCTAGTGTCTTCTTTCATCAGAGCCGGGGAGACCAGATGCTGTGTCCGTAGGAGGAGTCATGTGGAAACACCACGCGTTGGGAGGTTGGTCCCGGGGACTGTGACCCGCTCCTCCCCGGGCCTGGCAGAGGAGCCGCAGGGGTGCTGTGGGTCTGCCATGGTCCCACCAGGAGGCTGCACCTGTCTTTTCTTCTTAGGTTTCCTGAGGGTCCGGCAAGTAGCAGGACTCCTGACAAAGCACCCAGCATCGCACCGAGCGGACTTGGGTGGGAGGAGGGAGGAAGAGACCCGAAAGTCCCCCCCCCTTTTTTTTTGACAGGCAGACTTAGACAGTGAGAGAGAGAGACAGAGAGAAAGGTCTTCCTTCCGCTGGTTCACCCCCAAATGGCCGCTACGGCCGGCGCTGCACCGATCCGAAGCCAGGAGCCAGGTGCTTCCTGGTCTCTTGGCTGAAAGTCCCTTTCCCAGGGCGCCTGGCTCTGGCTAAGGCTGGGTGTGGCCGGGAGTCTGGTGCACAGGCCCGGTCCACCCGCGACTTGTGCACCTGCTCTGCCCAGTGCCCAGCAGGTGCAAGGCAGCCCTGGGTGTCCTTAGGGATGCAGGGGCAGGGAGAGCCGGTGCACTGACTGCAAAACCCTGCTCCCGCCAGCCTAGAAGGGACGTCCCCGAGATAAACAAACGGTGGCTTCTGGGCGGCGAGGTTCAGAGGTCATGGGAGGCAGCGGGGTGGGGGGCAGCTCTGAGCCTCACGGCCCAGGGCCTCCCTGCCCACGGTACCCGCTGCCCTCCATCCTCTGCGTTCTTTCCTCTTGGCTGGCTCTCAAAGGATCCATTTCAACGCAGGGAAAAAAAAAAAAAAAAAAAAAAAAACCAGCCCCTCAGAGGGGGGCTGCCGTCTGCGGTGCAGACAACTTGGGGTCCATGAGAGCCGACATTGGCCTCTGGGGTGGGGGTTGGGGGGAGCAGGCTCCCCGAAGCCGGGCTTCTGCAGGGGTCTTGGGGGAAACCAGATAAGGAGCCCCTGGGGAACGGAGACAGAGACGGGTGCTGGGTTTCACCTGCAGTCTTCTGGGTGAGGTGAGCGTGGTCGGCGACTTCCTCGGAGGCCCCCCCCCCCCCCCCGGGCGGACACTGAAGTTCCCATGCTCGGTCCCCAGAGCGATTAAATGGGGCCAGTGTCTGAGACCCGAGCGGGGGCCGCCGTGCCCGCGCCCGCTCGCGATACCATCTGGGCGGCCTCTGGACTCGGTCTGCTGGCGAGGAGGGTGGCCCGCCGGGGCAGGTGTGGAATTCAACCCAAGCCCATGTCTCAGGCACAGGCAGGCCGGGGTGACGGCTTCTGAGGTCCGGCACCCGCGAGGCAAGGCGCACCTCTGGGGTGGCGGGAGGCGGTGCGTGCAGGGGGAGGGGCACAGGCACCTGCTTCTGTCTCGGGGGGGGGGCGCTGGGCACATGCTGTGGGGGGGCCCTGGGCACACGCTGTGTGTGGAGGGGGGACCCTGGGCACAGGCTGTGTGTGTGGGAGGCGCTGGGCACACGCTGTGTGGGGGGGGCCCTGGGCACACGCTGTGTGTGTGTGGGGGACCCTGGGCACAGGCTGTGTGTGTGGGAGGCGCTGGGCACAGGCTGTGTGTGGGGGGGGGCCCTGGGCACAGGCTGTGTGTGGAGGGGGGACCCTGGGCACAGGCTGTGTGTGTGGGAGGCGCTGGGCACACGCTGTGGGGGGTGCTGGGCACACGCTGTGTGTGTGTGTGGGGGGCCCTGGGCACACGCTGTGTGTGGGGACGCCCATCTGCAAGGCCGCTGTGTCACCGCCGCCCGCCCTGTGGGACCCAGGGCCTGGCTCCTCCTGAGGCCGACGGCGGCGTCTGTCTGTGTCCCCCGAGGTTGTCCCCAGGTCCCTGTCCCCGTTTCTTCCGTCTGACCTCGGGACCTAGGTCCCTCTTTGAAGACCCTGGCTCTGGGGGGTCAAGCCCTCGGCATTCGGCCGTGGACACCGTCTTGGGTGGGTTTCCTGGGCGGGGCTTGGGTGCGCAGGACTCACGGAGGGGGGGCTCGTGAGAGGGAGGGGTGAAGGAGGCAGAGTGCCCCTCATAGGCTGGTCTCAGCTGGAGTGTCACCCCGGATCCCACCAGCGTCAGAGGCTGGGGGATGTTTCCAGAAGCCAAGAGGGCTTGGGGACGAGGCGGGGCCCTGCCCGGCTGGCACTGGAAGTCCCTGGGGAGGGTGGAGAAGTGGGAAAAGCTGTCTCTCTGGAGGGCCCGGGATGCCAGGCTGGATGGGGAGGAGGTGGAGCGGCTCCCTGGCCACACTTGCTCCGAGCGCCGCCGGACGGAGCAGGGGTCTCCTGGTTCTGTTCCGATCGCGGCCGAGTGTCCCAGGATGACCCTTGGATTTCCCAAGGATGCACGGATGTCGGGGTGGCCCGGGTCGTGGGCAGGGAGGGCTCTGCAGGGGTTCGTTTGCATGGAGAGACAGGTACTGTAGCACCCGTGGCTGGCAAGCTGTGTCCCCCACAGCCAGTGTGGACTTCACCTGGGCCCCTACCCGCGGCGGGCTCTGGCCTTGGTAACTGTCAGGACCCCCATGGCCGCTTGGCTACAGCAGGCAGCTGGACCCACTGACTCATCACCCCGCCACCTCCTTCCCAGGCCCCGAGGGGGGCGCGGAAGGGTAGAGGGGGTGCTGAGTCCCTGACGTCTCACCTCCTGCCCGATACTGTTAGAACAGCGGAGAAGGGGCCCCGGGCTCCTCCTCCCCCACCCCTGCTCCCACAGGGAGGACTTCGCTCGCTCGCGTCCAGCGGTTTCTCCCGAGGAAAGAGGAGGGGTTCCACAGAGTGGGGCACGGAAGCACGCTCGCTGTGGACCATGCATTCAGTGGAAATAGGGGCTCCTGTTTGCCCCGCCCCACTCGCCTGCCGTCGTGGGAGTGGCGGATCCCAGGGCGTGCAGCTGCAAGTGGGACTTGCACAGGACACGGTGGCGGCCACGCCGCGCCCAAAGCTGGGTTCCTTCATTGGGTAAAGGCAGGACGTGGACATGAAGAGAGTGAGGACGGGGAAAATGCTGCTGCAACACCACGTGAGCCCGGAGAAGTCTGGGAAAGACCAAGCCCCAAGTTCAACGTCCAGAGCTTTCTTTCCCCTGGGCATCAAACCAAACATGGCGATGGCTCTGTGAGCCGAACCCAGACACTCAGTGGGTGCCTGCTCTCCACCCCGGGAACAGCTGGCTGATTGCGTAGCCGGCGACTCCCTGTGTTGAAGCCACAGCTTGGAGACCTCAGTGGGATACCTGTGCGCGCCAGGAAGTATCGTCTTACGGAGCTGCCCTCTCTTTAAGTGAGGGTCTAATTAAGGCAGGCGTGAGCCAAGGAATTAGAAGCATCCCAGGGCTCCGCTGGCTGGAGGCGTCTGGTTTCCGGGGCGGCTGGGAACCCCGGGGCCGCCCCTCCTCCATCCCGCTGCTGAGAGCTGGGGCCTCCGCGGGGGCCGGGCAGGCACCATGGGTGCGACACACTGGTGAGACACAGCTCGCAGGCGGTGGGGCGAGGTGGGTGCTCGTTTCGCCTCCCGGCCTCTCCCGCCGCGTTTGCGGCCGTTTTTGGTGGGAAGGGGGCTTCAGCCTGTTTGTGGACAAACGAAAGCACGGGCAGGTTTGGGCGCCCAGCTTGCTTGTTTCTATAGCACGGGGGAAACGTGGATCAGAATCACTGCTGTGAGCATCTCGAAAAGGGTTTGTGCCAAAACAAACTCACACTTAAAGTAACTTAGAGAGCGAGCAAGTGAGCGAGAAAGAGAGAGCGAGGGAGGGAGAGAGAGGGAGGGAGAGAGAGAGAGAGGAAGAGAGGGGCTCCCATCTGCTGGGTCCCTCCCCAGACGCTGGCACGGCCTCCTGGCCAGGACCGGAACCAGGAGCTGGGATCCAGGAACTCAGGCACCGGAGTCCGCACCGCTGCCTCCGTGGTCTGCGAATCGGGAACCAGGGCTGGGACTCGCGCGTCTTGAGGGCTGGGTCCAACGCCCACCCCTGCACTCAGACGTTTAATTCCATTTTCCGCCCGTTTTGTGAGGCGTCCTTGTTCGTGGGGCCAGGCCCAGGATCCGGCTCCAGTGAGGAGCCAGGAGCTTCTCCCAGGTCTCCCACGTGGGTGCAGGGCCCAGGCACGTGGGCCATCTGCTGCTGCTTTCCCAGGCCACAGCGGGGAGCCGGATGGGAAGTGGAGCAGCCGGGACTCGAACTGGCGCCCATGTGGGACGCTGGCGTAGCTTAGCTGACTGTGCCACAGTGCTGGCCCTGCTTTGGAATCTCTGAGTTGCCAGTGTCACTACTCCGGGGGCCTCGGGGGCCTCGGGGGCCAGTGGTAAGTAGCGTAAGGGAGACCCCGGCACGGGCCCTGCAGCTCTGCAGCTGTGGCTCTGACCCCGGACACAGGCTGCCAGCAGGGGACCGGCGGGCGGGGGACACAGCGGAGGGGAGAGGCGTCACCACGCCACCCGGAACGGCGCGCCGCGGGCACCCACGAACTGCTCATCTCCGGACTTTTCCGTGTACTGTTTCACATTGCACTGGGCACGGGTAACTGACACCTTGGGGTGCTGAGCCATGGATGAGGGGGCGGGTCCTGTGGTGCTGAGCCAGGGATCTGGGGTCTGGGGTCTGGGGTCCAGGATCTGGGGTCTGGGGTCTGGGGTCCAGGATCTGGGGTCTGGGGTCCAGGTTCTGGGGTCTGGGGTCTGGGGTCCGGGATCTGGGGTCTGGGGTCCAGGTTCTGGGGTCTGGGGTCTGGGGTCCAGGATCTGGGGTCTGGGGTCTGGGGTCCGGGATCTGGGGTCTGGGGTCTGGGGTCCAGGATCTGGCGTCTGGGGTCCGGAGCCTGGGGTCTAGAGTCTGGGTCTGAGGTCCAGGGTCCGGGGTCTAGAGTCAGGTCCAGGATCTGGGATCTGGGGTCTGGGGTCTGGGTCTGGGGTCCGTGGCCTGCAGTCTAGGGTCCGGGTCTGAAGTCTGGGTCTGGGGTCCGTGGCCTGCAGTCTGGGCTCTGGTGTCTGGGGTCCGGGTCTGAGGTCTGGGTCTGGGGGTCAGGGTCCGTGGCCTGGGGTCTGGGGTCTGGAGTCCGGGGTCTGGGCTCTGGGCCTGAGGTCTGGGTCGGGGGTCCGTGGCCTGCAGTCTGGGGTCCAGGGTCCGGGATCTGGGGCCTGGGTGAGGACGGGAGCGGGTTCTGAACACCTGAGTCCCGGCACACACCCGACGGGAGGCTGGCAGTACACGACACCGCAGACCGCGCGGCTGGAACGTCAGAGACTGGGCTGGCGCTGTGGCGCAGCAGGCCGAGCTGCCACCTGCGATGCCAGCGTGCAGTACGGGCAGCGGTTCGAGTCCCGGCTGCCCCACCTCACCTCCAGCTCTCTGCTGTGGCCTGGGAAAGCAGCAGACGATGGCCCACGTGCTTGGGCCCCTGCACCCGCGTGGGAGCCCCGGGTGGAGTTCCGGGCTCCTGGCTTCAGACTGGCGCAGCCCCGGCCGATGCGGCTGTTTGGGGCTCCTCCCTCTCTCCCTAACTCTGCCTTCCAAATGAATAAATGAAGTCTCAATGACACCAAGTGCGCAGTTTCCCCACAGAGCTGGGGGCTGGATGGCCGAGGCCCCGGCCCGCCTCGGTGCCGGCTCTTCCTGGCGAGCAGTGGACGGGGCGGGGGGGTTCCTGCCGCTTCTTACAGGGTCACCTCCGCGTCAGGTCAGGGACCACCCGTGACCTCATGGAACCTCAGCCCCTCGGCCACGCCGGGGGTCAGGGCTTCCATGCGTGGACTTGGGGAGGGGCACACTCCAGCCCCCCGCCAGAATCCTGCTGATGAGCCCCCCATCACACTCACCTTGTTCTCATGATCTCCCCAGAGGAGGGCGGCCCAGGTGTGCGCGTGGGTCACGCATGATGCTGTCAGCTCTGGGACACTGGGATCTGCCCGACAAACACTTCCTGTCCCCCTGCGGCTGTGAGGCCGGGGCTGCCGGCTGATTTCCCCGTGCCAGGGTCGGCCTTGTAGCCATGGCTCCACGGGCTCAGACCGCCACTAACGGCAAACGTTCGAGACAAATCACGTGTGCACCGAACACAAGCATGTGCGCTCCGTCGTCACGTGCCCCACGTGGCACAGTACAGCTCTGCACAGCACTGGCCTCGGACCAGCTGTTGTCAGGGACCCAGAGATCTGAAAGGATGCTGGCGCCATGTTTCTAAACAAGGATTTGTTTATTTATTTGAGAGACAGAGAGAGGTCTTCCATCCACGGGTTCACTCCCCAAATGGCCGCAATGGCCAGGACTGGGCCAGGCAGGAGCCAGGACCACGTGGGTATCAGGAGCCTGAACACTTAGGGCGTCCGTTGCTGCTCTTCCCAGGCCATCAGCAGGGAGCTGGTCCAGAAGTGAAGTGGCCGGGACAGGAACCAGTGTCACTGCGACTCCGGGCCGACCCAGTTCAGCGTCACGCATGCGTGGCTGGAGCAGTGGCCCCTCCCCTTGGGCCACCCTACTTCCAGGTCTTGTTGGTGTCAGAGCCCGCAGGGGACAGGGGACGCGGCTGCAGGCCCCAGGCCAGCGGCAGCCCCGTAGCCCAGCCCTGGCCCGGTGCACACTCCATGCCTGATTTCTCACTGCCTGCCTGATTTTCCCACTGCCCGAGGATCCCGGGCCACTCCGTGTTCACACATCGCCGAGGGAGCTGTCGCTGCCCAGCCAGGGCCAGGCAGGGGCGGGGCGGGGCGGGGGAGCAGGGAGCCTCCCACCCCCGCCTGGAGCCCTTCTCCTACTCCGACCCCAGCCACGTGTGGTCCCTGTGAGCTGCTCCCTAGGGAAGCGCGTGGCACATCTGGCGAGGGCGGGCTCTTTGGAATTTCAGCCACGGCGGGGTGGGCGCTGGGCGTGGCGGTGGGTTGTGGCCGGGCATGTGCACTAACACAGAGCAGGGGCCTCGTGTGTGGAGCAGCCTCGCCTGGGCGCGGGACTGTGGCGGGCAGGGCCCCCCACAAGGCAGCAGCCTGCAGCTCTGGCGTGGGTGCAGACGGGTGACGTCGGCCCTCCAGGCCACCCTGGCTCCTCCACACCGGCTCCCTGTGGCTCCGGGGCCCGCCTCCTCCGACACACTCTGCCTGTGGCGGGCTCCGTTAGTCACACGTGGGGTGGGTGCTGCTCGGCTCTCGTGGCAGGCCAAGACAAGGATGAAGCCTCGGCCATCTTCCGTGACCGGGACGAGACAGCCAAGGCTGGGGCCGGCTTCTGCTCCGTGCTAGCAAACAGCACCACAGTGCGGGGGGAAGGGGGGGGGGTGGACTTGTGCAGGAGAGGGCGTGGCCAGACAGGAAGCTGGGAAGAGCGGGGAGGGGCCGGTCCTGCTCCTTTGTCACCAGAGCCCCTGTGAGGGTCCAACCAGCACTAACCAGTGCCCTATGGCTTCCACTGATGCCTCACCTCACTCTGCCCCCTGGGGACAAACTCCATCCAAACCCCACCTGTGGCTTCAGGCACGGCTGGACCCAGGCACCTGTGGGACATTGTCTGTCTGGCTCGTGGCTCTGATCCCTTTCTCCCCACGCCTGTTCTTCTCATGTGGGCTCCACGCCTGTGGCCGGGGCGATGGCGGATTTTGCGCCCACCCGTTCCAACACAGTGGCTGAGCGCTTGTCTGTCTCCCCTCCCCCGCCCAGCCATCCCACGGGAAGAGAGTGACCTGTGTCACCTCCCACCTGGCAGGCGGGGCCCTGGCTGCTCGTCCTGGTGACGGCACCCCCGGGCCTGGAGGATGTGATGCCGGGGACAGAAGCGGGCCCCAGAGAGACAGGCGCACGAGGCCTCGCTCCCTGCAGGCTGTGAGCGAGCCGGGCTCCGACACACGGAGGGCTCGGCAGGTGCCGGGGCTCCCACTCACGCCTGGTCGGTCACCTGCTGCCTGCACCCCCTTCTCACGGACGAACCCCTCAGCGCTCTGGAGCGCGCAGAGCCGCCCTTGGAGGCCGTGGCCTCCTGCTGTGGCCCCCAACACACAGGCCTTGGCCAGGGCGACTGTTTGGAGGTGTGGTCCCTGCCTTTGGGAAGAGAGAGTGGGGAAACGGGAAGCAAAGGGTTAAAAGTGCAGCCACGGAGCAGAAGCTCAAGGAGACACCCAGCTGCCCCCCCTCCGTGGGCTGGTGGGGAGGTGAGAGCTGGTCCCAAGGGCGTCTGGCTGCCTTTGGCTGGCCTCCTGCAGGTCCCACTGGGGGCAGCGCGGGGGAGGGGAAGCACCCTCCTCCCTCCAGGCGATCCGTGGAGGCCGGCACCCCACTCACCCGCGTGTCACTGGCCGGGGGGGCGCTCCCCGTCAGGGTCTCGCCTGGTTCTCAGCAAGCTCCCCTGGGGCCTTTGCAGCTTCCAGCGGCTCTGGGTGGGAAGTGCGGGGTAGACAGGGCCTTCAAGGAGGGCGGGGTCGTGGTGCAAACCGCTGGCCACAGGCACGCAGGGCCTCAGGGCCGCGGGGAGCCACAGCAGTCCTGGCACAGGCCCCTGTATGGGAAGCTTGGACCAGGGGGTGCCACGCATTGGGGGATGGTCATGGAGCCCCTCTTCTGGCACAGCCCCTAATGTGGCCGGGGTTGGGGGGCCCAGCCGGCCTCCCCTAGCCCCCTGCAGAGTTCCCACCTGGGACTGGAGTGAAGTGGGCCTCAAGGGTGGATGGAGCCCGCCCAGGGACCCCAGGCGGACGCGAGCGTCCTGGTGAGCTTGGTGGGACAGGTCTGGAACATAAGGATTAGATTCCCCCAGAATCGTCCAGACCCTGGGGCGCCGCAGGGGGCATGTTCCCGGGTCCTGCTCCCGCCCAGCCGGCCCCCCTCCCAGGGAGCCCCGCCCTCCACTTGTCTCACATGGCTCCTGCAGACCCCCTGCCCCGGTGGGGGATGGAGGCTGGGAGGAGGGGAGGTGTGGGTTGGGGGCCGGGCAGGGCAGGTGGCCGACAGGGCCCACAGGGCTCCCCCACGCTCTGGCCAGGCATGAAGGGTCTGCCCAGGCAGGGGGTGACATCGCTGGCGCCGGGGAGCCAGGGGCGGCAGCAGCTTCCTGCGGGGCTGCCGGGGGTCTCCCGGATGACCCCCCACCAGCCAGGAGCAAGGCTCTTCCCAGCAGCCGGGCCCCGCCAGTCTTCATTGGCTGCGGCTGCCATGCGATGGACAGCCCTGTGTCGGGTCCTGGGGGTCCCGGGGCCGCTCCTCCCGAGCGCCTCCTGGGCTTGTGGGTGGCGGCGGCCCCAGCTCCCCTTCTCAGAGGGACCCCAGTGAGCTGGGCTTGGGGTTCACCATAAAACCTGACATCTGTTACCCAACTCTAGGGTGCTCCAAGCGCTTTTCTAAATTAGGTCAAAGCAGAAGTCAAAACCGAAATCACAGAGCCCAGGATTTCGGGATGTGGTCACGGGCGCGTTTAGGGGCAAACTGGACGCTTTCATTATTGAGAAATCAAAGGAGAACGGGTGAGAGCCGGGGCCGGGACGCGGCTGCGGGGACGGCGTGCGGGCAGCTCTGGGGACGCGTGCATCCGAGTGGGGAAAAACACCAACGGCAAAGCCTCCGACACCCACGCGGGAAACGGACTCCTTAGCAACCGTCGCCGCCGCCGCCATTTCCATGGGTCCCCGGACCATGCATTTGCACACACGTGTGCAGGCACACATGCACACGCGAAGCCTGTTTCACAGTCAGGAGGAGGAGCCAGCAAGGCACGCGCCGGGGAAGACAGCCCAGCACGCATGAGGGGACAAGCTGGGGACAAGGCCACTAGGATGCTGGGCTGGTCGGGCCACTGGCTTTGCCACTGGGGTGGTGGAGCCCAGACCACGTGGCCCGCTCCGTGGGCGTGGCTCCCAGCTCCCAGCGGCTGACAGTCCTGGCTTCCACTGGGCTGGAGGTGGCTGGGAGCTGCCCTGAGCCCTGGCGAGGGCCAGCCCTCTGCAATGGTTGCCGGACACAGGCCACCACCACCGGACCGGCCCCAGCCTGGGACAGCTGACTGTGCAGGTTGACCACAGCCCTGCCCGGCTCCTGCCCCTCCCACCCTCCTTCAGGCGAGCGCCCCGCGCAGGCCCCGTGCAGTTCTGACCACGCTAACCAGACGGGGACGGAACGCCTGCTTAAGTCACTCAAGAGCGAAGCTGAACCGGAACTGCCAGGCAGGCGCCCGGGCACAGCGGCTCGGGGCGCCGGCAGCCCTCACCGGAGGTCGGTTTGAATCCCATCTACTCCACCTGGGACCCAGCTTCCCACAGACGCATCCTGGGAAAGCAGCAGAAGATGGCCCAAGTGCTTGGGCCCCTGCACCCACGTGGGAAACCTGGAAGAAGCTCCCGGCTCCTGGCTTCAGCCTGGCCCAGTCCTGGCTGCTGTGGGCATCTGGGGAGTGAACCAGCGGATGGAAGACCTCTCTCTCTCTCTCCTCTCTCTCCCTGTTGCTTTCAAATAAATTTTCAAACTTAAGAAAAGGGACACCTACATCCATAGGAGCTGCTTCACAAAGCTCACAGACGGGGAACTAAGCAGTAAATGCATTTTGGCACAGGCGTTCTGGAATCCACGCACAGTTTGTCGGCACCGCGCACGGTGCCGTGAACTTCCTGGGGGACCCCTGCGTGTGTGAGCCGAGCTGTTTGCACAACACGGAGAGACCCATCCTTCCGTGCCTCCTTCCACGCATTCCTTGCGGCACGCGTGTAGCTAACGTGTGGAGCAGGATTCCGAGCGAGTCCGTAGGAGGCTGAGCAGGGCGTTCTAAAGCAGGCGGCACGGCCGGGCAGGTCCACGCGGGGCGGGGGGCGGGGGGTCCACTGGGGACCCCCACGTGAACTGGCACAGCGGGAAGGAGCCCACACCAGGGTCGTTTCCACAGACATTCGCTAAAATCTGTCTCTGATTGGGAAACACGGGAAACTCTAGGCAGCGAGGGCGGGATGGACGCCGCCTCGGCACAGCCCGGACGTCCCTGAGACGAGCGCTCGCCTCTCTCCGCTTCCGCCGTAGTCGGGCACGGGTCAGGAGGCCCCAACACCATGGCTGCCCCCCGACACGGCCCCGGCAGCCCCCACGGAGGGGACCGACACGCCTGTCTGTGTAGAGCACGGATGTCTGTCCACGCCTCCACGCAGCACCGACTGGAACAGAGGAGTGTCTGGGAGCGGCCGTTCTAGAAAGATCGAGAACTTTCTCACATCCCAGCAAGAGCCAAGCAGGACACGGAGCACGGAGCTCCTCACCGCACTCCCCGGTCACAGAGGGACAGCCAGGGGCCACCAGGCCTGGGGCCGGGGCGGGCAGTCCCGGGCCCAGGGAGTCCAGCAGGGCTCGGCCTCTCCCGCGTGGGGGCCAGCGGGGCCAGTGGGAGCCTGCACCTTACTGGGGCTGGGAGGCGCCTTCGGCCGCCGCGGGACGTCAGGACGCCTGGTCTTCCGGCCGGCAGTGCCGGACGCAGCCACACGGCCGCCGTCCTTCGGGGGTTCTCAGTAGAAGCATGGCAGCCAACTCCTCCAGGGAACCCCCTCCCACCTGGCTGTCTGTCTGTCCGTCCATCCATCTGTCTGTCCGTCCGTCCGTCTGTCCGTCCGTCTGTCTGCCTATCCGTCTGTCTGTCCGTCCATCCGTCTGTCCGTCCGTCTGTCTGCCTATCTGTCTCTCTGTCCGTCCATCTGTCTGTCCGTCCATCCGTCTGTCCGTCCGTCTGTCTGCCTATCCATCTGTCTGTCCGTCCGTCTGTCCATCCATCTGTCTGTCCGTCCGTCTGTCTGTCCGTCCGTCTGTCCGTCCATCTGTCTGTCTGTCCATCCGTCTGTCTGTCTGTCCGTCCGTCTGTCTGTCCGTCTGTCTGTCTGTCCATCCATCTGTCCGTCCGTCCGTCTGTCCGTCCGTCTGTCCGTCCATCTGTCTGTCCGTCCATCCGTCTGTCTGTCTGTCCGTCCGTCTGTCTGTCCGTCCGTCTGTCCGTCCTTCCGTCTGTCCGTCCATCCGTCTGTCCGTCCGTCTGTCTGCCTATCCGTCTGTCTGTCCGTCTGTCTGTCTGTCCATCCATCTGTCCGTCCATCCGTCTGTCCGTCTGTCTGTCTGTCTGTCCATCCATCTGTCTGTCCGTCCATCCGTCTGTCCGTCCGTCTGTCTGCCTATCCGTCTGTCCGTCCGTCTATCCATCCATCTGTCTGTCCGTCCATCCGTCTGTCTGTCCGTCCGTCTGTCTGTCTGGAGAACCTGGACGGCTCCCGACTTTGGCGTCAGGGGCGGTTCCAGGGGAGCGGGGCTCCGGGAT
Source organism: Lepus europaeus (assembly GCF_033115175.1). Classification (NCBI taxonomy): domain Eukaryota; kingdom Metazoa; phylum Chordata; class Mammalia; order Lagomorpha; family Leporidae; genus Lepus; species Lepus europaeus. Next base: position 3,263,268 of record NC_084833.1, read on the forward strand.
GCGACTCCTCCCTGGAAGACCCTTGACTACGATCAGACGTAAGATCGGGGAGGGGGCTGTGTTTCCGACAGGACAGGAGCTCGGGCGCCCCACCAGTGGGCAGCGCAGCAGCGAGGGCATCAGACGCTGCGTGGGAGGGCCTGGGTTCAAGTCCCACCTCCGCTCCGACGCCAGCTCCCCGCCAACATGTGCTCCGGGAGGCAGCAGGGGTCCTTGCGACACGCGTGGGGACTGAACTGGGTTCCAGGCTCCTGCTTCCGCCTGGCCTGGCCCAGCCCTGGCATGGATTTGGGGAGTGAAGAGGCCACCTGGGTGGTGGAGCCCAGACCACGTGGCCAGCTCCATGGGCGTGGCTCCCGCTCCCAGTGGCTGACAGTCCTGGCTTCCACTGGGCTGGAGGTGGCTGGGAGCTGCCCTGAGCCCTGGCGAGGGCCAGCCCTCTGCAACGGCCACCACCCCCGGCCTGGGACAGCTAACGGCGCAGGGAGGCCACAGCCCTGCCCGGATCCTGCTCCCCACCCCCACCCCCCACCCTCGAGGCTTCTCCCCAGAGCCCCTGCTCAGCTACCACGGACACCGAGGGCTCAGCCCCAGGCTCTGCATCCACCCCACCCAGGCCACACTGGCCGTGGGCCAGGCCCGCAGCACCGCCAGCCCCTCGGCTGGACACGCAGCCTGCTCCGAGAAGCAGGCAAGAGTGGCGTCAAACGCTGGACACCAGCGGAGCATCCCCCAGCCGGGGCACCGGCAACCAAAACGTGGCCCCACCCCGCCAGAGACGACGGCTGCTCAGCGGCAGCGAGGAGACGCTCGGATCCGCGGGAGCTCGGATCGGATCCGCAGGATGGGGCAGGGCGGCGTGCAGGTCCATGCGTGCAGAATGTCCCAGAAAGGGGCAACCGTGGCGGCCTGGGCAGGGGTGTGAGTGGTGTGGGCGCTGCCGTGGGAATGCACAGTCCACAGGCGTGAGGACCCCTGCTGTGCTGGGGGCTGGCCGACTTTCTGGACCACCTTTGCGCTGCCCACTCCAGTAGAAATTACGAAGGCGACCCCAGATGAGTGACTCCCCGCTGGCCCCGGGGTGGGGGGCGCTGGGCAGGACCCCGTGTCCCTGTGTTTTCAGTTGCTGGGGTGAGAGGCAGGTAAGATCCTCGGCCACAAATACCCGGTTTGCAGAAGCATCGTGCGGTTTGGAACCGGATCCCACTGACTCAAAGGTCGTCTTTATTTCTGCCTCCTGGGCTCAGACCCACGGCCCCAACTCCAGGCAGCCGAGACGCCGTCGCCCCGGTGAGAGCGCTCGGAAAGTTACGGCAGCGGGGTCCCCGGATCAAAGTCTCACGGAAACCACGTTCAAAATGCAGATTCCCGGCCCCTGCCCAGACTCGGCCGTGGATTAGCATCTCCGAGGTGGCCCGGGAACCTGCATTGTCACAACTCCCCGGGGGGCGCTGGGCTCTGCCCCAGGCGTGGCTGGTTAGGGGTGGACTTGCCCTGGAGAAACCTGGGCTCAGCTTTGCGCAGTGAGCCTGGCCCTGGCTGTTGGCGGCTGGTGGCTTCGTCACCGCAAGACCAAATTTGTGATCTAGGGTGGGAGGGGTAGGGGGAGGAGCCTGAGTCCCATTCGCTGGCCCACGGGGCACTGGGCCTGGAGCTGTGGACACAAAGTCCCCGGTGGGCCAGACTCGTCCTCGGGCCGCAGGCTGCTGGGCGCCAGGGCAGTGGGCTGCGTCTCACAGAGCATCGCGGGGCGGCGGGGTGGCGGGGGGGGGGGGGGGGCTCCACAGCCCTGCAGGAGGGGGCACCGTGAGCAGTTGTGCACGGCCCCCTCTGAACTCAGAGAGAGGGGCCCGGGAGGTGTTGGGAGAGCAGCCGGCCCTGGGGGCTTCCTTAGGCTCTGCAGGGCACAAGAAGACTTGCTGGGGGCCGGCGCGACTGCTCCACTTCCCATCCAGCTCTCTGCTCTGGCCTGGGAAGGCAGCACCCAGAGGCGGCCGGCTGCTCCTTCCCAAAGGTGACTTCCGCCTGGATGTCAGAGAGCAGACCCGGAAGTGCAGGAGCTGTCCGGGCATGCTCAGTCTGCCTCTGTCTGTTTGTGGGGAGCAGGGGCAGGCCCAGGTGCGCCGGGAGAGCCCCCTCAGCCCTCAACGCCCGGGGTTCCTCCTCCAGGGCAGGGGTGGGGAACAGGCGACCCAAGGGACCACTGGGGCCGCCTCTGGACTCAGTGCACCTGCAGCAGGCCGGCCTCTGAGCCGACGGTTTTGTGTGGCCAGTGGGTGATGCTATGGCCCTCGGCAGAAGCAGGTCCCCGCGCCTGCGCCGGAGCAGTCCTGGGCTGGGCCGGGGCGGGGGCCGACCTCACGTCTTCTGTCCCCTCCGTGAGCCAGCCCGGCCCTCTGCAAAGCCCACGGCCACTCCCTGCCCAGGGTAGTCATCGTTGGCCCAATCAGCAGCAGACCTGGCCGGGAGCCTTCGGAGTGCTGACGGCTGCCCCGGACTCTCCGGCAGAGCTTTCGAGAACTGAGCCACCTTTTCTCATGAAAACGGACACATTTCCTCTTCCTCCCGGTGCCCCGGGCTGATCGGAGAGAGGGGGCCGGGAGGGGGCGGAGCCCAGGACGCAGGGTCAGCGTGAGGCCGGGCCACGTGATCATCTGCCGATCCGTGTTCTTTCCACGGGAGTCCCGCTCTCGCATCAGAGGAGCTGTTCTGGGCTGGCGCTGCGACACAGCCGGTCAAACCCAGCCGCTCCACTTCCCACCCGGCTGCCCACTAATGCGCCTGGGAAGGCAGCTGAAGATACCTACGGGGAGACCAGGATGGAGCTCCAGGCTCCCGGCTTCAGCCTGGCCCAGCCCCGGCCATTGCTGTCATCCGGGGAGTGAATCAGCGGATGCAGGATCTCTCTCTCTCTCTCTCTGTCTCTCTGTCTCTCTGTCTCTCTCTGTCTCTCCCTCTCTCTCTCTGTAATTCTGCCTCTCAAATAAAAATTAAAAAAAAAAAAAACAGGCAAGGAGCAGAGGATAAAGCAGGGGTTTCCCCTGCACCCACAAGAAAACCCGAGAAGGATCGGTCAGACCCCTGCTTAGGGGTCTTCATCCACGGGAGACACCGAGCAGCCGGAGGACTCAGGCTGGGTGGGGCTCACTGTCCGACAGCCCCGCCCCATGGATCCCACCAGCACCATGTGGGAACGGAAGGTGGGCAGGCTTCCCACTCTCGCCGTCTGCCACGTAGCCCCGCACTGCACCGGGCACGGGCAGTCGTCGGCAGAGACCACGGGAGGACGTGGTCAGGTCACGTGAGACCTTCACGCCACCTGACATGATGGCCTTGAGCGGCAGGGGTGTTGGCATCTGCTGTGCTAGGGCCGGCTCCCGAGCCCCACCTGCGGTCCCGGCGTGTAGCCGGGCGCCTCCCTCCCTGTGGGCCTTGCTGTCCTCCCGCAGAACACAAAGGCTGGAGTGGGCGTCTCCTGCTGCCCTTCCCGGAGACACGGTGGCTCTGAGCTGAGCGAGCAGCCTGCCAGCCGGCCAGGCCCCTCCATCCGTGCGACCAGATCGCCTGGAGAAGTGTGCGGTGCGGGCCGGCACCGTGTCCCAGAAGAAATGATACCAGAAGCAGTGATTCCCTCGCCCGGGCTCCTGGGGCAGTGGCGCATTTGCCGGGTGAGGATGTTGGAAAGGTGTGAACCACGCGTGGAGGTGTGGAGACACCGGCACGGCCCCTGAGCCCTGGCCCTGCGCCCCCAGAGTGAGGGCAGCAGGGCACTGGGCACAGGAGAGCAGAGCCCCCCGAACCCCCGCCAGGGACAGCCCCAGCATGGTTCCCGCCAGAGCTAGCCGTGTGGGAACTCGGCCTGGTGTTGGTTGACCTAAACATTTTTCTAAAGCAGCTGGAAATCCGGGTTTTTTTAGGGGAAATCTGCAGGTTTTTAAGCAGGTTAATAATTAAAATTGAAAAGTCAAGTGCAGGGCAGGCGTGGTGGTGCAGCAGGTGCCATCTAGGACGATGCATCCCACATGGGTGCCGGTTCGAGTCCCGGCTGCTCCACTTCCAATCCAGCTCCCTGCTGATGGCCTGGGAAAGCAGTGGAAGATGGCCCAGGTCCTTGGGCCCCTGAACCCATGTGGGAGACCTGGAGGAAGCTCCTGGCTCCTGGCTTCAGCCCTGCCCTGATCCCAATGTGCCCATTCTGGAGAGTGAGTGAACCAGAGGATGGAAGATTCTCTCTCTCTCTCTCTCTCTCTCTGCCTTTCAAATAAATATTTTGAAAAATAAAATAAAATGAATTGCAGGCCCAACAAAACGTGTCTTTGGGTGAAACCTGAGATTTGGGGCAGCCTCGCGCCGGGCTCCTGTGTTTGCACCCAGAATTGTAATGATAGTATCTGTGCCGTTTTTTCCCACTTAACGTGTCGTGAATATTTTCCATGTTTATGTAATCCTGTAAATGCTATTTGCGATGATTGCATAACGGCCAGGACGTGTCACGATCCGCCTGGCATTTCACCTCCCGCCTCGGTGCCGAGGCCGCTGTGTGGAGCCCCGACCCACCCCCCCGGCTTGCCACTGCCTCTCGCCCGGGAGAAGCCCCCTGGCCGTAGCAGGTGTGCGGTCCCCGCCGCCCCTTCCTGCTCCGGATTTCGGCTGTGGAAGGGACTGGACGGCTTTGTTCCCCTCCTTGGACTTTTCAGCCAAGAAAACCCAGCGTCGGCCGGGACCGCAGGGCGAGTGAGCCGAGGGCCTCTTCGAGCTACATCACTGGAATTCCTGGAACACGCCGGGGGAGAGATGAGGCACACGGTGGGGGCTCCCCGCAAAGTTCGTGAAAAATGCCGATTTTGAAAAAATGAGACGTGGGTTTCCAGATTTTTTTGCATCTAAATAAACTTACCTTTTCAAATCCAGTTTTTTCCTACATACTTTGTTTTTTTTTTTTTTTTAAAGATTTATCTATTTACTTGAAAGTCAGAGTTACACAGAGAAAGAAGGAGAAGCAGAGAGGGAGGAGAGAGAGAGAGAGAGAGAGAGAGAGAGAGAGAGAGAAAGAGAGGGCTTCTATCCACTGTTCACTCTCCAGTTGGCCACGCTGATTCGAAGCCAGGAGCCAGGTGCTTCTCCTGGTCTCCCATGGGGTGCAGGGCCCAAGCACTTGGGCCATCCTCCACTGCACTCCTGGGCCACAGCAGGGAACTGGATTGGAAGTGGAGCAGCCAGGACTCAAACCAGCATCCACATGGAATGCCGGCACTGCAGGCGGTGGCTTAACCCGCTGCACCACAGCGCCGGCCCCAAACTTTCTGAAGCAGAACTGCACTGAATCTGCCTATGATTAAGGGAAACCAGCAACTTCGTGGCCGCGGTCGTGAGTCTTTATCTAAGAACCCACGGATGTGGTTCTTGTTAGATGCGTTCCCCACCTGTGTGAGTGTGTGTGTGTGAGTGTGAGAGTGTGTGTGTGAGTGTGAGTGTGTGTGAGTGTGAGAGTGTGTGAGAGAGTGTGTGAGTGTGTGTGAGTGAGTGTGTGTGTGGTGAGTGTGTGTGTGTGGTGAGAGTGTGTGTGTATGAGTGTGTGAGTGTGTGTGTGAGTGTGAGAGAGAGTGTGAGTGTGTGTGAGTGTGTGGTGAGAGTGTGTGTGGTGAGTGTGTGTGTATGAGTGTGTGAGTGTGTGTGTGAGTGTGAGTGTGAGAGTGTGTGGTGAGAGTGTGTGAGAGTGTGTGTGAGTGTGTGTGAGTGTGAGAGTGTATGTGAGTGTGTGAGAGTGTGTGTGGTGAGTGTGTGTGAGAGTGTGTGAGAGAGTGTGTGTGGTGAGAGTGTGTGTGGTGAGTGTGTGTGTGTGTGTGCGCATGTGTGTGGCTGTTGCAACTTTGCCCTTTTCCAACTTGGTTTCTAATTGGTTTCCCCCTGTAACGCGACTGAATTTTGTGTGTTGGTTTTGTGCGCACATCACTGTGGTGCAGTGCGTGCTGTGCTACAATGTATCCCGCACACGCACTGTGTAGTAATTCCCTAAATGGAGACTTTTGTGCACTTACGTGCCCTGTGCACATGTGGTGTTCATTTCTTACTGCATGCCTCTTTATAAAAGAGTTCATTTATTTATTTGAGAAGCAGAGTTACAGAGAGAGAGAGAGAGAGAGAGAGAGAGAGAGAGGCCTTCCATCCGCTGGTTCACTCCCCAAACAGCTGCAGTGGCCGGAACTGAGCCAATCCAGGTCTCCCACGGGGGTGCAGGGGCCCAAACACCTGGGCTGGATCAGAAGAGGAGCCGCCGGGACTCAAACTGGCACCCGTATGGGATGCCGGCGTCACAGGTGGAGCTTTACCCTCTACGCCACAGCGCTGGCCTCAGGCAAATGTTTTTTTCCAAATCTTTATCTTGTCTTCTTATTACTTTAGCAGTGTGATTCTCAGAGCAGGTGTTTTTATTTTCAGTGAAGTCCATTTGCCTGCCGTTTCTCCCACGGTCACGTCTCTGTGGCCGGTGCTCTTGGAGCGCCTGTGCGGGTGTTTCACGGTTCGGTGCATTGCGTTCGGGTCTGAGGTCTGCATGTGGGTACTCGAGTATCATCTGTTGAAAAGCCCATCCCTTCTCCATCAGAACTCTTTGGTGCCTTTAAAAAAAATCCCTTGGACCAGGGTTGGGGGCGGGGCTGGCGCTGTGGCATAGCACGTAAAGCCTCGGCTGGCAGTGCCGGCATCCCATATGGGCACTGGTTCTAGTCCCAGCTGCTCCACTTCTGATCCAGCTCTCTTCTGTGGCCCAGGAAAACAGTAGAGGATGCCCCAAGTGCTTGGGCTCCTGCACCTGCTTGGGAGACCCAGAAGAAGCTCCTGGCTCCTGGCTTAGGATCAGCTCAGCCCCGGCTGTTGTGGCCAGCAGATGGAAGACCTCTCTCTCTCTCTCTCTTTCTCTCTCTCTCCCCACCTCTATCTCTGTAACTCTGCCTCTCACATAAATAAATAAATCTTTTTTTTTTTTTTTTTTTGACAGGCAGAGTGGATAGTGAGAGAGAGAGAGAGAGAGAGAAAGGTCTTCCTTTTTGCCATTGGTTCACCCTCCAATGGCCGCTGCGGTCTGCGCACCGCACTGATCCGAAGCCCGGAGCCAGATGCTTCTCCTGGTCTCCCATGGGGTGCAGGGCCCAAGTACTTGGGCCATCCTCCACTGCACACCTGGGCCACAGCAGAGAGCTGGACTGGAAGAGGGGCAACCGGGATAGAATCCGGCGCTCCGACCTGACTAGAACCCGGTGTGCCGGCGCCGCAAGGCAGAGGAGTAGCCTGTTAAGCCACGGCACCAGCCAATAAATAAATCTCTACAAAATATCCGGCGGGCTGTTTCGTGTGGGCATCTTTCCGGGCTTTCTCAGTCTGTCCTGCGATCGGTGTTGCCAATCCTCCGTCAGCAGCTCCTGGTCCCGTTCCTGAAGCTTCCTCGTGTGTCCCTGTGTCCCACAGCTGCGCGGGTCGATTCGCCTGCGTTTGCTCGCGTTTTCAAAGTCGCTCTTGGCTGTTTCGGTTTGTTGGTGTTTGCAGGTGGACGTCGGCACCAGTCTGCTGTGTCTACAGAGCGTCAGGCTGGGTGTTAGGAACTGCCTGAGCTCTGCCCGGGCTGGGGGGCCTGCAGCTCCCCCACACTGACTCAGTGTCCACGTCAGCTCCCTCTGTGAGGTCTTTCCTTCTCCCGGCACGGTTCACAGCACTGGGCAGAGGGCGCCGCTCTCGGCAGGTGGGCACGGCTCTCGGCAGGGGGACACAGCTCTCGGCAGGGGGACACAGCTCTCGGCAGGTGGACACGGCTCTCGGCAGGGGGACACAGCTCTCGGCAGGTGGGCACGGCTCTCGGCAGGTGGGCACGGCTCTCGGCAGGGGGACACAGCTCTCGGCAGGGGGACACAGCTCTCGGCAGGGGGACATGGCTCTCGGCAGGGGGACACGGCTCTCGGCAGGGGGACACAGCTCTCGGCAGGGGGACATGGCTCTCGGCAGGGGGACACGGCTCTCGGCAGGTGGGCACGGCTCTCGGCAGGGGGACACGGCTCTCGGCAGGTGGGCATGGCTCTCGGCAGGTGGACCCGGCTCTCGGCAGGGGGACACGGCTCTCGGCAGGTGGACCCGGCTCTCAGCAGGTGGACCCGGCTCTCGGCAGGTGGGCACGGCTCTCGGCAGGGGGACACGGCTCTCGGCAGGTGGACCCGGCTCTCAGCAGGTGGACCCGGCTCTCGGCAGGTGGGCACGGCTCTCGGCAGGGGGACACGGCTCTCGGCAGGTGTGTCGCCAGAGCATCAGCAGGGAGCTGGGTTGGAAGTGGAGCAGCCGGGGCTCCACCAGCGGTCTGATTCGGGAAGCAGGTGTTACAATCAGGGAATTAACTCTCCATGCTCTTCCTGTTTCTTAAGGGGAAGGGGCCCTAGGCTGTTGATTTCAGACCTTCCCAGTTTTCTCACATAATTTAAGAGTGCAGAGCCGCCTCTGGGCACGGCTGCGTCTCACACGCTCTGAGAGGCCGCGTCCTCGCCCTGGGTTCTGTGTCCTCGCCCTGGGTTCGCGTCCTCTCCCTCAGTGTCCAGCCCCTTCTCTTTCCCTCCTTCCTTCCTTCCTTCCTTCCTTCCTTCCTTCCTTCCTTCCTTCCTTCCTCCCTTATTTATTTGAAAGGCAGAGTTACAGAGAAGCAGAGAGAGAGAGAGAGAGAGAGAGAGAGAGAGAGAGAGAGAGAGAGAGAGGTCTTCCACCCACTGGTTCACTCCCCAGATGGCCCCAACAGCCAGAGCTGCACCGACCCAAAACTAGGCCAGGAGCTTCCTCCAGGTCTCCTACATGGGTGCAGGGGTCCAAGGACCTGGGCCATCTTCCACTGCTTTCCCAGGCCACAGCAGAGAGCTGGATCAGAAGTGGAGCAGCTGGGACTTGAACCGGCGCCCATATGAGATGACGGCACTGCAGGCAGCAGCCTTACCTGCTACGCCGCAGCGCTGGCCCCATACAGCCGTTTTTGAGGCTGGATTTGAAGTCCCATCTACTGCTGTGTGTGTCCACCCCGCCCCTTCCCCTGCCCCCACAGCCCTGTGTAGCTGGGGTCACTTCCATTTGACGTAAGAATCAGAAACCCAGAGAGAGCCTCGGGGCTTTGCCCCGGTTCCCAGGCGGACATACAGATGGCACCCGAACCTCGGCGTCTGGCGCCTTCCCTGGGGCTCCTGCGGAGTCGTCTCAGGTGCCCGGGCTCCTGCCTCTGCTGCCACCTCCTTCTGGTTCCTGCCCTGACCCCTGGCGGTGAGGGATGCTACGCAGGACCCTGGCTCGCCCGCAAGTCCCTCGCCCCTGGTTCTATTCTGCCTTCTCCGGGGCTCCCTTCCCTGCTGTGGCTGGTGACAGGCGGCCCCTTCCCACAGCCCGAGCGGCGCCGGAGAGAATCGTGATGATACAGAAGATGAGGTTCTACCTGTGCCCCCCCTCCCCCACCCCGGGGTCCGAGATGCCCTGGGGTGGACACTCTGTAACAAACTGAGTTGAGTCCCTGAACGTGGCCTTTTCCAGCCACCAGGTCAGTGGTATTTAGCCCAGGAGCAAACTCAGCTTCTACAACGCCACCCAAGAGGACACCCTGGGCCCCTGGGGGCCACGCCCCCTCGTCTCCCACCGCCCACCTTGGGGCAGCCAGGCTGGGCAGCCCCTCCCGTTATCTCCCCAGGTCAGTTCCCGGTGTGGCTCCTGCTGGAGCCCTGGGGTCTGTCTCCCCTGGTGGCTGCTGTGCCCCGAGCGTCAGGACTGTTCACGCCCCGTCCTCACTCTGCACCTCCCTCCCTCCCTCTCACAGGACCAGTGTGAGCGCCCGAGCTCGGGTGACGTCCAGGCCCGGGAAGTATCCGCGGGAACACGGAGAGGCAGAAGCTGCCTGGCACACGGTCCCCAGCGCCCCCTCTGCCTGCTGCAGGCTGAGGAGCCCTGACCCCAGCTCGTGGCCAGCCTGGCTACGTGGGGCGGAGCCTGTAGGTCTCGGGGACAATGTCCCGCGGGGGCTGGGCTCTGTGGCTCTCTTACAGAGCATGGAGGGTGCACAGTATGTGGCCTGGGTTAGAGCCCGGGGCTGCCCTGACGCAGGACCACGACGTGGGGGCCTCCCAGACTCAGAAACGCTGTCTCCCAGTCCAGGAGGCCAAGGCCAAGGTCAAGGCCAAGGTCAAGGTATCGCTGAGTCGGATCCCTCTGAAGGCTCTGAGGGAGAATCCGTCCCAGGCCTCTGCCCGGCTGGGGTGGCCGTGGCGGTGGCCATGGTGGTGGTGGCCGTGGTGGTGGCCATGGCGGTGGCCGTGGCAGTGGCGTCCCTGCCGGCTCCACCCCGTCTTCCCGGGGTGTCCACATCTGTCCTGGCATCCAGCGCCCACCCCGGTGCGGGACAAGAGCTGCAGAGGTCGAGGACAAGGACCTACAGGGCCCTGTGTGCACAGCTGTGTCCTCCCGCAGCTGGGGGGCTCGTCCGGCCCGAGCTGCTCTGGGTGAAGCAGAGCCCACTCAGTGCTGCAGGCTCGGGGCGGGGGAGATGCGGGGCCCCCGAGAGACCGGCCCCCCTGGGGCGCCCCTGGCCCCGAGGCTCGGCTCCGCGTGGGCCGGCTCAGAGCGTTCTCCCCGCTCAGCAGGTGCTCAGGCCGAGCACCTGGCGGTCCCCGGGACCCTGATGTCCAGTCCTTGGGGAGCCACCTGTGACCCTGACCTCTGTGAGATGGCCCCTCCTGTTCCTGCTTGTCACTCAGCTCATTCTCCACCCCCAGAGGCCTCCCAAAACCACAGTGCGACTCCCAGGTCCACGGTGAGCTCTGGAGAGACCCCCCACCCCTGGCCCTCGTGCCGCCCCCATCTGGCTCCCTCCACAGCAGCTGCTGGGCCGCCGTGCTGGTCCCCGGGGACTCCCACTGCCCTCCTCTCCACGTGGAGGCCCCTCTGTGTCCCGTCGCCTCCTCCAAGGGGCCTCCATGCTGCCCCGTCACCTGGCGCCCTGCCCCTGTCTGTCCTCGTCTCCATTGTGGACCTCACATTCTATTCCTGTTAGACTCACAGGGCTGGCGCCACGGCTCAATAGGCTAATCCTCTACCTGCGGCACCGGCACACCGGGTTCTAGTCCCAGTTGGGGGGCCAGAGTCTACCCTGGTTGCCCCTCTTCCAGGCCAGCTCTCTGCTGTGGCCTGGGAGTGCAGTGGAGGATGGCCCAAGTGCATGGGAGACCAGGAGAAGCAGCTGGCTCCTGGCTTTGGATCAGCACAATGCGCTGGCTGTGGCAGCCATTGGAGGGTGAACCAACGGCAAAAAGGAAGACCTTTCTCTCTGTCTCTCTCTCTCACTATCCACTCTGCCTGTCCAAAAAAAAAAAAAAAAAAAAGAAAAAGAAAAAAGACCTATTAGGCCGGCGCCGCGGCTCACTAGGCTAATCTTCCACCTTGCGGCGCCGGCACACCGGGTTCTAGTCCCGGTAGGGGCATCGATCCTGTCCCGGTTGCCCCTCTTCCAGGCCAGCTCTCTGCTGTGGCCAGGGAGTGCAGTGGAGGATGACCCAAGTTCTTGGGCCCTGCACCCCATGGGAGACCAGGAGAAGCACCTGGCTCCTGCCATCGGATCAGCGTGGTGCGCCGGCCGCAGTGCACCTACCGCGGCGGCCATTGGAGGGTGAACCAGCGGCAAAGGGAAGACCTTTCTCTTTGTCTCTCTCTCTCTCACTGTCCACTCTGCCTGTCAAAAAAAAAAGACCTATTAGACTCATAGCCCTCACCAGAAATGCCAGGTCCAGGAGGACCAGGCCAGGAGCAGCGCCTGCTTCTAGAACATTCTTGTCCTGGGTAGGATGGCGTCTCCACCACACCCATGCCCTCCATCAGAATGTGCCCGTACTTGGAAACAGGGCCGGGGCAGGTGTGGGAAGATGGCATCAAAATGCAGGGAGAGGGGCCCCCACCCCAGTGTGGCCCCCATAGGCACGGGACAGAGACACCGCGGGAGGCAGGAGGAAGGGCCCTCCTGGAGCCCCAGGCGCAGGGCGCCAGCTCCGCCCACTGCTGGACTGCAGACCTGAGCCATCACCCTCTGTCCACCCAGCTGTGACGTAACCGCAGCTCCAGGGCGCTCCCCAAGCCTCATTGAGGGACTCTGGAGGAATGAAGTGGGGCGGAGTGGTGGGCGGGGCCTCTGGGTTAGGGGTGGTAATTTGGGCAGGGCCACTGGTTGAAGGGCGGTTCTTGGGCGGAGCCTCTGGCCACGTCCTGTGAGGTGGGAAGGTCTTCCTGCTGCGGCAGCTCCATGCTGTTGGGGTGTCCGGCTGGTCCACACTGTCACCAGCACTTAGTAGGCCTGCAGAGGGTCTGCCGAGCGGCTGCCTTGGGGCTCAGGGCTGGGGGGCAGTGCTGGTGAGGAGGCCCAGCCTGGCAAAACCTGGCCGAGATGGCGCCCGAGCCAGAGGCATTGCCAGATGGGAGCCTGGGAGCTGGCTGGACACCTGGCCAGCAGGCAGCAGGGGGTGGCGACTCCGGCTCTGGGGGGGCCCAGCCGTGCCTCTCTGCTGGCTCTGGGGGGCCTAGCAGCGCCTCTCTGCAGGCTCTGGGGGGCCCAGCAGCGCCTCTCTGCCGGCTCTGGGGCAGGGAAGTTCTCTGGGCGCTGTGTGGTTTCCCATCCTGTCCGGCCCAGGGCCGTGGTGGCCTTGTGGAGACAGCCAGGGCCCAGCTGCTGGGCTCAGCCATAGCGCTGTCACGCTTGGGGGCGGGGCTTCTCTTCCATTTCTCCAGAAGCCCCTACCCCTGACAGAGGGCAAGGCCTGCCCCCTCCTGCTCTGGTGGGGGTCCCTAGGGGCCCCCAAGGGAACATGATGCCTGCACGTGATGCAGGGGAGGGGTGCTCTGGGCACCAGCAGCCCTGTGGGTGTCCAGCACGTGGCCACCAGTTGTCTGACACCAGCCCCATGGGCGGTGGTGACAAGGGGGAGGGGCCACACCCAGGGAGGGGATCCGACTTCCCGAATGTTTTGGGTTCAGCAAAACCGGACGTGTCTTTGCCAAGTTGTGCTTCATGGAATTCTTGGGCTCGGCTGGCCTCCGAGAGATGGGACCGTGTGTTCCCGGCTCGCCGCAGAGGCCTCGTGGGTGGGGGTCTGCTCCACGTCAGCCCCCACCCCGCCCGCCCCTGGGGAGCAGCAAGCTGGCTGTGGTCCCCCCTAGCAGGCGGGAGCCGCAATTCCAACCCTGGAATTTCAAGAGGGTCCCGGGGCCGAGGGCTTCCTGGCCACCAGCACGGTGGCCCGGAGCCTGACCAGGGCCACACCTGGGGGAGACCCGGAAGGAGCTCCTGGCTTCGTCCTGGCCCCTTGAACCAGCGGATGGAAGATCTGGCTTGCTCTCTGCATCTCTCCCTCTCTCTCTCTCTAACTCTTTCAAATAAGTAAATACACTTTTTTAAAAAAATGTGTTCGGGTCTGGATAGAGACCCCGGCAAAGCTGCCATCCCTACCACTAATTAGGTCCCAGGGCAATGACTCAAGGAGCTGCCCCTTCCTGGGAGCCGCTCCGCTCCAAACACCCAAAAACACAGGAAGTGGGCGTAGGGGTTTGTGCCCTGCCCGTGCGCCCTGTGACGCGCACAACTGACCCCTAGACCGAAATTGTCAATAACAAAATGATTTCTTTAGAGATGACAAAGGAACCCTCAGCCTGCTTTGTGTTCCCATGGTGACAGGGTGACATCAGACGCTGGGGACCTGGACAGCCGAGCCCTGGGATTTCAGTGGGGCTGGGGGCAGAGTCCCGGCCGCGTCCCCAGCGCCTCTCCTGCTCCCCGCTGTGGCCTTGCCGGCAGGGATGGGGCAGCAGCACAGAAAGATCCCCGAGACCCCGACCCCGGTGGGGGCTGCACAGAGGTGGCGCCTGTGCGGTGACAGCGTGGAGCGAGGTCGTGTGCTGTGCGGGGTGGGGGGCTGCCCCGGGCATCCTGGGCGGGGGGCGATGCTGGGATTGTGGTCAGGTGATGGCCACGCAGAGCCTGCCCGAGGGGAGTGGGGTGGGGCTCCGCGTTAGGGGTCGGGCGGGAGACAGGGGTGGAGGACGGCCCCGACGGACGCCCACCTGCTCCGCTGCAGGGGCCTCGTCCAGGCCTTGAGGAGCGGATTTTGGGAACCCGTGGGTTTAATGTGTTGAAAGGAAGCCGCGGCCACTGGGTGACAAAACGCACACGCGGCTGCGCAGTGGGGCGCGGCTCCGCCCACGTTCCACCCACGCGCCACGCCGGCTGCTGGGGACCCGCGACGCTCGGCGTCCACTGTGGCCTGCAGCGGGTTCTGACCGACGGGGAGAGGAGCAGCCGAGCGAGGCGGGGTGCCGGCCCCGGGCCCCCTCCACCCCCACCGCGTTCTCAGCGGGTAGCCCGTGAGTCCGGCTGCGGTTGGGCTGTCCGTGAGAGTGAGGGTCCTGCTCCAAGGCCACCGCGGAGCCTCTGTGCCTTCACCCAAGGCCTCAGCGCCCGGACCGAGGCCACAGGCAGCCAGCTGGACGCCCTGGAGCTTCCTGCCGGCGCCTGAGTTCTCCGGCAGCGCCCGCCCCCTCCACGGGAGACTGCGACCAGCCCGGTCTCCTGATGCCCCTTCGGCACCATCGCTGCCCCTGGTCCCAGGAGAGAAGCACCCTGGGTGCCTCCAAAAGTGGGAATGCCCGCATCCTGGGTGGCTCCATGGAGGGGGTGTCCCGGGAGCTGGCGATGGCGGGTACGTGGTGGCCCCGGGAGCTGGCGATGGCGGGTACGTCGTGGCCCCGGGAGCTGGCGATGGCGGGTACGTCCCGGCCCCGGGAGCTGGCGATGGCGGGTACGTCGTGGCCCCAGGAGCTGGCGATGGCGGGTACGTGGTGGCCCCGGGAGCTGGCGATGGCGGGTACGTGGTGGCCCCAGGAGCTGGCGATGGCGGGTACGTCGTGGCCCCGGGAGCTGGCGATGGTGGATACGTGGTGGCCCCGGGAGCTGGCGATGGCGGGCACGTCGTGGCCTGGGGAGGGGATGACTTGGCGGGGAGGGCCAGGGACTGACGCTGGCCCCAGACCTCACAGGACAGAAGCCAACCAGGGGAGAGCTGCCAGGAAGCAGCAAGGCGGCTGTGGGGGTGTGGCCTAGAGTGACGGAAAGGACTTAACTGGATGGGTGTGCACCAGAGGGCCGTAGGTGTGCACAGGTGGGTGTCGGTGGGGCTGGGCGTGCACAGGGCGGTGTAGGTGGGGCCAGGTGTGCACAGGCAGGTATAGGTGTGCACAGGCAGGTTAGGTGTGCACAGGGAGGTGTAGGTGGGGCCACAGGGGGGTGTAGGTGGGACAGGTAGATGTAGGTAGGGATAGGTGTGCACAGGCAGGTATAGGTGTGCACAGGTAGGTTAGGTGTGCACAGGGGGGTGTAGGTGGGGCCAGGTGTGCACAGGGGGTGTAGGTGGGGCCACAGGGGGGTGTAGGTGGAACAGGTAGATGTAGGTAGGGACAGGTGTGCACAGGTAGGTTAGGTGTGCACAGGGGTTGTAGGTGGGGCCAGGTGTGCACAGGGGGGTATAGGTGGGGACAGGTGGATGTAGGTGGGGACAGGTGTACACAGGGGGTGTATGTGGGGTCAGGTGTGCACAGGCAGGTATAGGTGTGCACAGGTAGGTTAGGTGTGCACAGGGGGGTGTAGGTGGGCCAGGTGTGCACAGGGGGGTGTAGATGGGGACAGGTGGGTGTAGGTGGGCCAGGTGTGCACGGGCAGGTGTAGGTGTGCACGGGCAGGTGGGTGTAGGCGTGCACGGGCAGGTTAGGTGGGCCCAGGTGTGCACAGGCAGGTTAGGTGGGCCCAGGTGTGCACAGGTGGGGTCAGGTCGGGGAGCAGCCTCAGTGCCCTGGTCCCCACTCCTCCAGGGTATGGACTTGAGCCCTACTGGGAGGGAGTCACCAGGATAGGGGACTCAGCCAGAGGGCACCCAGGGCCAGACTCTTCCTGGGCCCCCTGACCCCAGCTGGGACTCCAGTCTGGCCCCCAACCTCAGCCCGTGTCCATCTGTCAGGCTGTGGTGGTGCCTAGTGTGGGGAGGGCGCCACGGAGCTGGGGTGGGAACCTCCAGGCCGGCAACCGAGGACGGCACTGTCTGGTGGCCTCCGAATGATGGGGGCCTTGTGGGGAAGGAGCAGGAAGGGGAGGCGGACCCTGGGGACCCCGAAGGGGGTGCTGGGGGGGCAGGGAGGCCGCGGAAGGGCGTGGATGCCCCGGGGGAAGCAGAGCGCCATGGGGCGCCACAGGCATGTCCAGCCCATGTGGCCACGGAGGGGGCCGTGGACGTGGCTGCCCTGCTTCGTGGCATTCGTGTCACTTCCGCGTGTTGATGCTGTCCGCCAAGAAGCAGGGTCCGGCAGACTTTTCTCCTCTTCGCTTGAAAGAGGGGGGTTCAGCTCCTGTTCTGGGCTTCGGGGCGCGTGGCATCTGTGTTGCTTCTACTGGAGGGAGTCTGTCGCGTTTGCAGTTTCAAGTTCCGTGGCGTGAAGGAGGCTCGTGCTGCCCCGTGGCCACCACCACCTCTTTCTGCAGAGCCTTCTCCCGGTCCACGCTGAACTCCGCCCTGTTACACGTGGGCTGCCCTCCCCCCGGGCCCCGGCACCCCTGCCCCACTTCCTGTCTGAGCGTCGGCCTCCTGCTCCTGTGTCCCGCTTGTCCCCTGACCCATTCGGGGTCGCTTTGCCAAGAAACACCACCAGGGCTCCCAAGGCCACAGACGCCTCCCACGTCCCCCCCCCCCCTTCTTCAGGTGGAGGAGGGGGTGTAATCCAGAGACCCCCCCCGCTGACTCCTGCGTGGGTGGGGCCTGTGCTGGCTTGCAGTGGGTTAAGCTGTCGTATCACAGCGCCAGTTCGAGCCCCGGCTGCTCCACTTCCCATCTAGCTCCGTGCTAATGGCCTGGGAAAGCGGCGGAAGACGGCGCAAGTGCTTGGGCCTGGGAGACCTGGAGGAAGCTCCTGGCCCCTGGCTGCAGCCTGGCCCAGCTCCAGCCGTTGTGGCCATTTGGGGAGTGAACCAGTGGATGGAAGAACTCT
The DNA here is from genome assembly GCF_033115175.1 of Lepus europaeus. NCBI lineage: Eukaryota > Metazoa > Chordata > Mammalia > Lagomorpha > Leporidae > Lepus > Lepus europaeus. The sequence goes on from NC_084833.1 coordinate 3,280,338, forward strand.
TCCCTCCGTCCCCTTTCTCTCTCTCTCTCTTTCTCTCTCTCTCTCTCTGCCTTTCAAATAAACAAAATAATTTTTTTTTTAAGTAGAGTGGGCAAGACCGGATGGACCATGAGCCTGTGCCAGGGCGGCCGGGGTAGGGCGGACGCAGCCTGTGGGTGACCCAAGTGGCCCTGAGGACCCCGCTCAGGGCCAGGCTGGGGGCTGGGAGCAGAGGGGCGTGTGCGCAGGGCCTGGGCGGCGGCCGCTGCGCTAGGCATTACCGGCTCCTGCAGCAGCTGCCCGGTCAGCGCCCAGCCCCCGGGAGGGGACAGCGGCCCTGAGCTCTCGCCGCTGTCTGCCGCCCAGGTCTCTAGAGGCGCAGAAGGGACTAGGTGGGCCTGGGGGCTCCGACCCAGCAGAGGGGCGTGGCCTCCTCATGCCGCAGCCGGGCCAATGGCAGAGGCGGGGACTGGGCTCCAGGTTTTCCTTGTTTTAAATGAACACCTGTTGCTCTTAGAGCAGGCTTTGTTTTGTAAGGATTTATTTATTTGAAAGGCAGAGAGACAATGAGGGAGACATAGAGATAGAAAGAGAGAGAGAGAGAGTGATTTTCCATCCACTGGCTCACGCCACAAATGGCCGTAATAACTGGAGCTGGGCCAGGCTGAAGCCAGGAGCCAGGTGCCCCATCGGGGTCTCCCACAGGCTGGCAGGGGCCCAAGCACATGGGCCAACACCTGCTGCCTCCCAGGGGCATTAGCGGGAGCTGGGTGGGAGGTGGAGCGCCCGGGACTCAAACTGGTGCCCGTGGGGGATGGCGGAGTCGTAGGTGACGGCTTTACCGGCTGTGCCACACTGCCAGCCCCTCCCCAATGTGTTTTCAAATAAGAGAGGAAGCCGGGGGCACCCCCAGTCTTCCGGAAAGGGTGGGCTCCCAGCCCTCTGGTCCCGGTGGGTGCGTGGGGCTGACACGGGGCCCTGGCCCTTCCTCTCTGTCCCTGCCGCTCCATCCCTGACCCAACCTGCTGAGCTGCTGGGGGGGGGGGGGGCGCAGGGCTCGCCACCCCCCACCTGCCCGGGCACGGAGGAGGGCTCTGGAGAGGCCCCACTCAGCTCCCGCACCGCCCTCCATGTGCCGGGCACTGCTCTTGGGGCCGTGGCAGAGGGTGGGTGGTGGCCTGTGTGGGGACAGGTGCTGGGACGCCAGCACGTCGATGACCTGGGTCTGTGCCCAGGCAGTGCCGGGCTGGGGGCAGGCAGAGCGAGCCCTGGGGGAAGCCGGCCTCCTGTCTGCTGGTGCAAAGGTCCTGGGGCCTGGTTAAGCTTGGGCTTCCCAGGAACAGCAAAGGGCTGGCAGGGCTGAGGCTCCAGGGGCCAGGGTCACCGAGGGCCTGGGGGCCCCAGCAGGGACCCCGTGCCCCATCCTAACAGAGGCCGGGGTTCAACACAGCCTAGCAGAGCCCTGAGGTGAGCCCTGGAGTCCCCAGCCCCAAGCCAGGTGTTGGATCACGGGGGGAGTGTCTGGTGCTCTCCGGGGGGCACTGTGCGCCGGCCGCCATGGGCACAGGGACGTCCTCCAGCCGGCCGTGCTGCCGGGGAACGTGGCCAGGCCTGTGGCAGAGGCCCACCCGCAGCGGCTCCCAGCTGTGGCCCCCCAGGGCTCCTGGGGCCCCGAGGGGCGACAAGGGCGAGCTTTCCAGAATTCTCCATCTTGGGCTTCCTGCTCTCGTGGCCGAGCGAGCCACGTGCCTCTGGGTGCAGACAGAGCTGAACCCGCAGCTTGGCTCCACCCTGCGACCCTGATGTTTGCTGCACGCACACGGGGGTGGGGAGGGGGCTCCTGGGGGCTTCTCCTCATTCCAGACCCCAGGCGGGCGAGCGTGGGCCTGAGGCGGCCCCCCTGCAGCGCCCGGGAGCTGGTGGCTGGGGCCGCGTCCCCTCGCCCCCTCCCCAGCCTTTGCAGAGGGTCCTGGGACCTGGGTGGACGCAGCCCTGGGCAGGGAGCTGGGCTCGGTTATCTCTGCTTCAGCTCGCCCAGCCCCAGGCCTGCTTTCTCTCCACCCTAACATCATCTCATTAGCGAGTGAAACCGATCCGGGGTCCTTTTTAAGTGGGGAGCAGCAGCCGGTGGTGGGGAGAGGGGAGAGGGGAGGGGTGGGGGGGAGAGGGGAGAGGGGCTGTGTGATGTTGCCAGCGGGAGCTCCCCCGGCCCCGCCCCTTCTTCTCTTCAAAGTCCCTGCCATCGGAAACTTCCCTGTTTTACTCAAAGTATCAATTTAGCAGAGGGGCGGACACCCTGGCTGCCTCTCTGCTCAGGAATGTTGGCCTGGGGTCTGGAAGACCCGAGTTCGAGTCCCAGCATTGGCAGCGACAAGCAGGGTGAGGAGCTGCACCCCTCTCTGGGCCCTGGGAAAGCAGCCACCAGCTGTCGGTCGGGAAAGGGTTTTCAAGATCAAACAGGCGCAGGGGCTGAGCTGGCGGCAAATCCATCTTGGGGCTCTTCTGTTAGGGGAGCAGAAGGCCTGGCCCCCAGTAGCCCACCTGGCTGGGAAGAGTGGGGGCAGGTGGCTTCAGGTGCAGGCTGACCAGGCCTCCACGTCCACAGCCTGGTGGTTCTCCCGCACCCACTATCTCTCTGCATCAGGCTGTCCCCAGCTAGGCTGCCTTGTGGCAACAAAGTAGCTGCAGGAGTTCCAGGCTTTGCATCTGCACCCCCGTGGGTCTTAAGGGAACCTTACTCTGGCCAGCGGAATGCTGGGAGTGGATTGGCTGAGTTATTTCCGACCCTAAAGAAGTCATTCTGGCAAGGGGTCGAGAGGGTAGTGACTGACATGGGACCCATCAGAGTGTTCTGAGCTCCTGGAGCCCCAGGTGGGACTGCCCCACCCCCACCCCGCAGCTGTCACCCTCGAGCATCCTCCTGTGTGGCTCCAGAGTGGCAGGGACCGTCCTGGGTACAGTGGTGAGGAAAACACGGGAACGTACATGTCTGACCTCCTACTGTGCCCCTCACAGCCCTGGTGGGGTGGGTGGGGAACAGGCAGGTGCCGTCTACCCCCACCTCAGAGGGGGCTTCCTCCTGACTCCAGGGGCCCACCCCTCAGCCGTCAGGGTGGAGACAGCAGGAATGTTCTAGAATGTTCTGGATACAGTAGCAATGTTCTAGATCAGCGGACAGTGCATTGTGCTGATCATGAGATTTTTTAAAAATTAATTTATTTGAAAGAGTTACAGGGGGAGAAACAGAGGGGGGTCTTCCATCCGCTGGTCCACTCCCCAGATGGCCGCAATGGCCGGCACTGGGCCAGGCTGAAGCCGGGAGCCAGGAGCTTCTCCCAGGCCGGGACTGGGTGCCCTGGCCACCACCACGACTCAGCGTCCGAGCTCAGCGTCCTGGGCTCCGTGGGAAGCGGAGGTAAATGCCTGTCCACCCTTCCTGCCTGACGAGGGAGCGACCCGAGTGTTCATGCGTGTGCGTCTTCACGCGTGTGTGTGTGCGTGTGTCGGGGAGTGGCCGAGGGACCACAGCCCCAGCTGCACCGCTGACTGGGCGCCTGGGCGTCTCTGGGCATTAGAGGAAGAGCAGGTGCACAGCACGGAACAGCAGGTGCGCAGGACAGAACAACAGGTGCACAGGGCAGAACAGCAGGTGCACAGGACAGAACAGCAGGTGCACAGCACAGAACAGCAGGTGCACAGGACAGAACAGCAGGTGCACAGGACAGCACAGCAGGTGCACAGCACAGAACAGCAGGTGCACAGCACGGAACAGCAGGTGCACAGGACGGAACAGCAGGTGCACAGGACAGAACAGCAGGTGCACAGGGCGGAACAGCAGGTGCACAGGGCGGAAGAGCAGGTGCGCAGGACGGAACAGCAGGTGCACAGGGCGGAAGAGCAGGTGCACAGCACAGAACAGCAGGTGCACAGGACAGAACAGCAGGTGCACAGCACAGAACAGCAGGTGCACAGGACAGAACAGCAGGTGCACAGCACGGAACAGCAGGTGCACAGGACAGAACAGCAGGTGCACAGCACAGAACAGCAGGTGCGCAGGACAGAACAGCAGGTGCACAGGACAGAACAGCAGGTGCACAGGGCGGAAGAGCAGGTGCACAGGACGGAACAGCAGGTGCACAGCACAGAACAGCAGGTGCACAGGACAGAACAGCAGGTGCACAGACAGAACAGCAGGTACACAGGACAGAACAGCAGGTGCACAGGACAGAACAGCAGGTGCACAGCACAGAACAGCAGGTGCACAGGACAGAACAGCAGGTGCACAGGGCGGAAGAGCAGGTGCACAGGACAGAACAGCAGGTGCACAGACAGAACAGCAGGTACACAGGACAGAACAGCAGGTGCACAGACAGAACAGCAGGTGCACAGGACAGCACAGCAGGTGCACAGGACAGAACAGCAGGTGCACAGGGGGGAAGAGCAGGTGCACAGGACAGAACAGCAGGTGCACAGCACAGAACAGCAGGTGCACAGGACGGAACAGCAGGTACACAGGACAGAACAGCAGGTGCACAGACAGAACAGCAGGTGCGCAGGACAGAACAGCAGGTGCGCAGGACGGAACAGCAGGTGCGCAGCACAGAACAGCAGGTGCACAGGACAGAACAGCAGGTGTGCAGGACAGCACAGCAGGTGCACAGACAGAACAGCAGGTGCGCAGGACGGAACAGCAGGTGCGCAGGACGGAACAGCAGGTGCGCAGCACAGAACAGCAGGTGCACAGGATAGAACAGCAGGTGTGCAGGACAGCACAGCAGGTGCACAGACAGAACAGCAGGTGCGCAGGACGGAACAGCAGGTGCACAGGACAGAACAGCAGGTGCACAGGACAGAACAGCAGGTGCGCAGGACAGAACAGCAGGTGCACAGGACAGAACAGCAGGTGCACAGGGCGGAAGAGCAGGTGCACAGCACAGAACAGCAGGTGCACAGCACAGAACAGCAGGTGTGTCGGCTTTGAAGACCTCACCTAGCGCCAGTTCCAAGCACACAGGAAGCTGTGAAGAGATTCTAGGAAATACTGAGGCTGGCGCTGTGGCATAGCGGGTAAAGCTGCTGCCTGCAGTGCTGGCATCCCTTATGGGTGCTGGTTCTAGTCCTGGCTGCTCCACTTCTGATCCAGTTCTTTGCTGTGGCCTGGGAAAGCAGTAGAAGATGGACCAAGTCCTTGGGCCCCTGCACCTGTGTGGGAGACCCAGAGGAAGCTCCTGGCTCCTGGCTTCAGCCTGGCCCAGCCCTGGCCATTGCAGCTGGCTGGGGAGTGAACCAGCAGATGGAAGACCTCTCTCTCTTTGTCACTCTGCCTCTCAAATAAATAAATAAATAAATAAATAAATAAATAAATGTTGGCAAGAACAATAAATAAAGCAGGACCGGGCAGTCAGGGGCTGCACCTCGCCTTCGCCGCGTTCAGTCTTGAGTGGCACCCGGTGGGCGGGGCCGGGCCGTGGTGCAGGGCGTGCACAGGTGCTGCAGGGCGGGATCCTGCTCAGGAGCAGCTCCCCCGAGGTGCCCACCGTGTCTGCCCCACCATGTCTGTTCCCCCAAAGCACCCACCGTGTCTGCTCCCCCGAGGCGCTCGCACCCACGCCGCCGACTCACAGGCGTCTCCCGCCCAGCAAGCTCCTGTTCCACGTCCTTAAATCTCATTGAGTTAAAGTTCCCTGGGACTCGAATTTTCAATAAACGGCCGAGCGCTGTAAGGCCAGCCTGTCCTGGGGGGGCGTGTCCCGTGGGGTCCTAGGGGCGTGTCCTGTGCAGTCCTGGGGGTTTGTATCTTGAGGGGCGTGTCCTGTGTGGTCTTGCGGCTTATCCTGCAATGTGTATCCTGGGGGCATGTCCTGTGCGGTTCTGGGGGTGTATCCTGGGGGGAGTGTCCGGGAGGGGCGTGTCCTGTGTGGTCTTGCAGGGTGTCCTCGAAGGAAGTGTCCTGGGGGTGTGTCTTGTGCAGTCCTGGGGTGTGTCCTGGGGGCCGTGTGCCCTGTGTGGTCCTAGGGTGTGTCCTCTGGGGGCGTGTCCTGGGTGGTCCTGGGGGGCGTGTCCGAGGCCCGGCCTACCTGGAAATAGGCTGTGCTGCTATTCTGCCGCCCTGCACACCACCCACAGCCAGAGTCCCCTGCTGAGTCCCAGCCCTTGCCTGTCCCCAGCATCCTCGCCCCCAGGAGCTGTCCTCTCCGGGTCTCATCTGCCTTCCTGCCTCCTGACGGGAGCCACTGTGTTCATGGCCAGGTGACGTCCACGCGCCAAGATGCTCAGGGGTTTTGTCTTTCGCTGGTGTTGTGAGAGTCCCCTCACTGGTTTTTGGGTTGGACGTGCAGTAGTCTCCAGTTTTAAGTTTTCCTCCAGCTGTAATAAGAAAGACTTGATACAAACTGCATATGTTCAGGGTACCAAACACGCACTGGACACCTGTGCTGTGACCTTCAATTGCCAACATTGTGGTCAGCGCAGCTCTCCTGTGTGTATGTGTGTGTGCACAGCTCTCCTGTGTGTGTGTGAGCACAGCTCTCCTGTGTGTGTGAGCACAGCTCTCCTGTGTGTGTGTGAGCACAGCTCTCCTGTGTGTGTGAGCACAGCTCTCCTGTGTGTGTGAGCACAGCTCTCCTGTGTGTGTGTGTGAGCACAGCTCTCCTGTGTGTGTGTGTGAGCACAGCTCTCTGTGTGTGTGAGCACAGCTCTCCTGTGTGTGTGTGAGCACAGCTCTCCTGTGTGTGTGTGTGAGCACGGCTCTCCTGTGTGTGTGTGTGTGAGCACGGCTCTCCTGTGTGTGTGAGCACGGCTCTCCTGTGTGTGTGTGAGCACGGCTCTCCTGTGTGTGTGTGTGAGCACAGCTCTCCTGTGTGTGTGTGTGTGAGCACGGCTCTCCTGTGTGTGTGTGTGTGAGCACGGCTCTCCTGTGTGTGTGAGCACGGCTCTCCTGTGTGTGTGTGTGAGCACAGCTCTCCTGTGTGTGTGAGCACAGCTCTCCTGTGCGTGTGTGTGAGCACGGCTCTCCTGTGTGTGTGTGTGAGCACAGCTCTCCTGTGTGTGTGTGAGCACAGCTCTCCTGTGTGTGTGTGTGAGCACAGCTCTCCTGTGTGTGTGAGCACAGCTCTCCTGTGTGTGTGTGTGAGCACAGCTCTCCTGTGTGTGTGAGCACAGCTCTCCTGTGTGTGTGTGTGAGCACAGCTCTCCTGTGTGTGTGTGCACAGCTCTCCTGTGTGTGTGTGTGAGCACAGCTCTCCTGTGTGTGTGAGCACAGCTCTCCTGTGTGTGTGTGTGAGCACAGCTCTCCTGTGTGTGTGAGCACAGCTCTCCTGTGTGTGTGTGTGAGCACAGCTCTCCTGTGTGTGTGTGAGCACAGCTCTCCTGTGTGTATGTGTGTGAGCACAGCTCTCCTGTGTGTGTGTGAGCACAGCTCTCCTGTGTGTGTGAGCACGGCTCTCCTGTGTGTGTGTGAGCACAGCTCTCCTATGTGTGTGAGCACAGCTCTCCTGTGTGTGTGTGAGCACAGCTCTCCTGTGTGTGTGTGTGAGCACAGCTGTCCTGTGTGTGTGTGTGAGCACAGCTCTCCTGTGTGTGTGAGCACGGCTCTCCTGTGTGTGTGTGTGAGCACGGCTCTCCTGTGTGTGTGAGCACAGCTCTCCTGTGTGTGTGTGTGAGCACAGCTCTCCTGTGTGTGTGAGCACAGCTCTCCTGTGTGTGTGTGTGAGCACAGCTCTCCTGTGTGTGTGAGCACAGCTCTCCTGTGTGTGTGTGTGAGCACAGCTCTCCTGTGTGTGTGTGAGCACAGCTCTCCTGTGTGTATGTGTGTGAGCACAGCTCTCCTGTGTGTGTGTGAGCACAGCTCTCCTGTGTGTGTGTGTGTAAGCACAGCTCTCCTGTGTGTGTGTGAGCACAGCTCTCCTGTGTGTGTGAGCACGGCTCTCCTGTGTGTGTGTGAGCACAGCTCTCCTATGTGTGTGAGCACAGCTCTCCTGTGTGTGTGTGAGCACAGCTCTCCTGTGTGTGTGTGTGAGCACAGCTGTCCTGTGTGTGTGTGTGAGCACAGCTCTCCTGTGTGTGTGAGCACGGCTCTCCTGTGTGTGTGTGTGAGCACGGCTCTCCTGTGTGTGTGTGAGCACGGCTCTCCTGTGTGTGTGAGCACGGCTCTCCTGTGTGTGTGTGTGAGCACAGCTCTCCTGTGTGTGTGGGCACAGCTCTCCTGTGTGTGTGTTTGTGCACAGCTGTCCTGTGTGTGTGTGTGTGAGCACAGCTCTCCTGTGTGTGTGAGCACAGCTCTCCTGTGTGTGTGTGAGCACAGCTCTCCTGTGTGTGTGTGTGCACAGCTCTCCTGTGTGTGTGTGTGAGCACAGCTCTCCTGTGTGTGTGTGCACAGCTCTCCTGTGTGTGTGTGAGCACAGCTCTCCTGTGTGTGTGAGCACAGCTCTCCTGTGTGTGTGTGTGAGCACAGCTCTCCTGTGTGTGTGTGAGAGCGCAGCTCTCCTGTGTGTGTGTGTGTGGGCACACCGAGGAGCTGGTGCCCTTTGCACACGCGCAGGAGAGAAATGAGTTGAAGCGGAGCTGAGCTGTGCCCACTGTGGCCAGCGATTGCACCCCAGGTCCACACCCAGGAGAGGCAGCCAAGGGCGCTCCCTGCCCGCATTTCCGCGAGGCTCGGGGACAGGCAAAGGCCCCCCCACCCCCCAGTGCTGGGAGCCGGCACGTGGTTAGCGGCAGGGGCCCGGTCCCCGGGAGAATTTAACGCAGCCGGAGAAGCGCTTTGCTGGCACAACCATCCCCTGGCGTCCGATGTGCCCCACGGGACACGCGCTACGAAACCCCTTCCTTTCAAGTGTCCACGGCCTCAGGCTTTTTTTTTTTTCTCTTTTTGCTGTTTTGCAAGCCAGCAGGGAGGTACAGAGGGTTCTCTGGGAGGCATCCCACGTCCAGCCTCGGCCAGCTTTGGATGCACCTCTACGGCTCTCCGTGGTTAATGTCACTGCCTGCAAATTACGCCCCCACCAACAGGTGTGCGGGGTGCCCCCCAGCCCCTGGTGAGGGGCACCCACAAACCAAACAGACACGAACACTGCAAACAGCCCTGCAGCTCGGCCCCGTGCTGCGGCACAGCGGGTAAAGCCGCCGCCTGCAGCTCCGGCATTCCACGTGGGCACTGGTTCGAGACCCGGCTGCTCCATTTCTGATCCAGCTCTCTGCTGTGGCCTGGGAAAGCAGCGGAAGACGGCCTGAGTGCCTGGGCCCTTGCACTCATGGGAGCCG
>NC_084833.1:3294577-3347077 GCF_033115175.1 Lepus europaeus
GAGGTTGAGGTCCTAGGCCCTGGCAATGGGTTTCAGGCACCCTGGGGTGCCCGCTGGCCCCCGCAGTCAGAGTAGCGTGCCCATCGGAGGGCCCTGCTCGGGGGTCCTGCTGTGTGGGGGCAGCGCCAGCCCCAGGGGTGAGGTCATCGTGGTGCTGCCGGGTGGCGCGTGCACACCAGGGCCCTGCTCTGGGCCTGTGCTGCATGGGCCGGCATTCCGGCACATTCCCGCGGCCCGCAGCCCAGCCCGGGACAATAACTGGGCCTCTCTGCTCTGCCGAGCCGGCCTCTGCGAACACGACGCCCTTGACAGCCCGGGCTGCTCTCACCCCTGAAGAATTCCAAAAATGGAACCACGTTGGCACGGCCGGGGCACCCGGGCAGCTGCTCCACGCAGGGCCTCTGAGGGCAGCGGCCATGGAGGGCTGGGCAGCTGTCCCCACCCCCCTCACTGGCTGGTGTTGCAGCGGGAGCCTGGGGCACTGGCGGGGGGGGGGGCTGAGAGGAGAGCGGGGATCCAGGGCACCCACTGCCCCGGGCTGCAGGCTCCCCTCGGCAGGTGCACAGCCGCCGCGAGGACTGGGAGGGCTCTGACCCCCACCCGGGCCTCTCAGTGATCCCCCCGCCCAGCTCCAAGATCAGCCCCTGCCCCGACAGCATGAGGCCGGCAAGGCTGGGCAGAGTGTGGACAGGACTGGGGTGTCCTGTGGCCGGTGTTCTGTCCTCAGCCCTGGGGCCACCCCGCTCCAGACGATGGGACAGACAGCCCCCTGTGGCTGGGGGAGGGACCCCTGTGCAGGTCCACGCCCGTGTACCGGGCCTCACCACGGACAGCTGGGTGTCCGGTCTCGGCTGTGGGCTCTCCCTGCCCTCCCCCTGCTCGATGCCACGGGCACCACCCCGCCCCGTGGTCACCACAGAGCTGTCCCCAGGCCTCGTCACGTGTCACCTGCAGGGCACAGCTGTCAGCCCTGTGCTCTGCCTCTTGACGCCGGAGGTCCTCCTCCTGCCAGCCAAGAAGGTTGCACAGGGCGGGTGTGGCGCTAGCACTTTGGACGGCGCTTGAGGTCCCACGCCCCGCGTGAGAGCCTGGGCTCGGCTCCTGGATCCTCGTCACCCCAGCTTGTTGCCCTGAGCACCCTGGGAGGCAGCAGGGGGCGGCTCCCGGCCTCGCAGCCACGTGGGAGACGGATGGGGGCTGTGGCTCCTGGCTCGGGTCAGGCCCGGCCCCAGCTGCTATGGGCGTTTGAGGAGCTCTGTCGGTCTGTCTGTCTGACTCTCAAATAAAGGAAAAAAAATGAAGACAATGACACGATGAGGTTTCCCAAGGCTTCCGCCTTCTTTTTTTGTTTGTTTGTTTGTTTTATTTATTTGAAAGGCGGAGTTACAGAGAGGTCTTCCATCCACTGCCACATGGCTGCAACAGCCGGGGCTGGGCCAGGCTGAAGCCAGGAGCACAGGGCTCCATCCTGGTCCCCGTGTGGCTGGCAGGTGCCCAGGTGCTCGGGCCGCCACCGCTGCCTTCCCGGGTGCGTTAGCAGGCAGCTGGATAGGAAGCAGAACAGAACCTGGGCTCTGGGGTGGGGCAGAGGCCACCACACCGGCTCCGCGGGTCAACTCTGCCACTCCCGGCCCCCTCGGCCCCCTCGCTGCTGGCTCCTGGGGACCTGAGTAGCCCCACACGGCTGGCTCTCCCGGTGGCCTGGCCGTGAGGAAGCCTGGGCTGTGCCAGGCCCGGCTCCCATCCGCAGTCCTGGAGGAGCCCCCTCGGGTCCTCCTGGTCTGGCGCGAAGGCTCGGGCTAGCGGCTCCTACACCCGCGGGGGTTTAGACACGGACCAGTGGAGACGCGTCACTGCCGAGCCCCCGGGGCGGCCCCTCCCAGTCCACGGAGTCCACGGGGTCGGACGTGGTGCTGCTGTGACGAGGTGGCCCGTGAAACATCACAGAGTCAGACCAGAGTCTCACTCTGCCTGGCTTCCGGAACGATCCATCGCCGCCGTGCCCGCAGCCATGCACCCGCGTGAGGCTGGAGGGGACAGACACCAAGGTCTTGCGAGGGGCCCCTGGAGCCAGCTGTGCCTGAAGCTGTGCTGCTTTTGTGGACTCGCTCCTGTCTATCCGCTCTGAGCCGAGCTTCTGGCTCCGGCAGCTGGGGATGCTGGGCCAGCACAGCTTCTCCGCCAACACCAGCTGCTCCCCTCCCGGCCTCCCCTGGTCGGGCAGGAGAATCAGCTGATGCCGCAGCGGCTTGGGGTGTCAGGGCCAGTGGGGCTCGATAGACCAGGCTGCTGCTGCCAGTGCTCTGGGGTCTGCTTGTCCCTGGCCTGGCCACACCGCCTGCCCCCCGCGGGGGCTCCCGTCACCCCCACTGTCCCCTATGCAGGAGCAGGGACTCGGCCCCTGGCTCCAGTGCTGAGATCAGCAAGGCCCCTCTTCCCTCCCAGGGGACACCGTTGTCCCCAAGAGGCCCAGGGGAGCTGCGGCTGGCCAGAGCCCGGGGGAGCTGCCTGCTGTCGGCGCCGGGCCTGGCGGCCTGGGCGTGGGAGCCATCCCAGTGTCACCAGAGCCTCCGAGGCCACCACTGCAGGTGTGAAAGATGCGTGGAGGCCGAGTGGTGCCAGTGGTCCTGCAGCTTCTGTGGCAGCCGCGTGAGCCAGTGTGCGAGTGCCAAGGCTGGTGTCCACCGGGGCGCCTGGCCGGGTGGGGACAGCGTCTTCTGGCCTCTGGGGCCGGCCTCCTGGGCATGTCTGTGTCCGCTGTCCTCTCCTGGGTCCTCTTGTCCTAGCCTACAACCTCTCCCAGTGGTCACGGCGAATCCTGCGTGGGTGCAGCAGCAGGTTGTAAAGTCTTGGCCAAGTGCTGCCCGCCCAGGCGCCCGAGGCCCCGCCCTCTGGGTCTCTGGCTGCAGGTGGGCCTGGGACAGGGGTGGCAGCTGCCCAGCCGCTGTTCCGAGCACAGCCGTCACACTGGGCAGTCATGGCCAGGACCTCGGCCCCTGGGCTCTCATTGCAGCCCGAATCCCGGCGCCCAGCGAGGTCTTGGGGCTGCTTTGTTCTGAGCCGGCCCTTGCTTGCTGAGGGCCGCTGGTCACGGAGCAGGATGGCGGTGCCAGGCCTCGGGATGCCCCGGTCGGGACGGCAGCATTGAGGGGGGGCTCTGTCCAGGTGTGGCCCAGCGTCCCACCATGGCCCTGGAACACCCCTGGATTTGCCCCAAAAGACCAGGTCAAGGTCAATGTTTTTCAGTGTGTTTGGCCCTGTCCTCTGCAGAGGTGGGGGGAGGGGAGGAGAGCCGCGTGGGTGCAGCCTGCGGAAGGCATCGCCTTGGGAGGAACAACCGAGTGATGGCAATGGAAGGAAAGTGCAGGATCTTGTCCCTGGGTTTCCTGTTTGTCCCTGCGGTCAGCTCCCGTGGGCCCTGATAACACTGCAATGGAGGGGTCCACAGTGGGGCTTCTGTCCCTGCCTGCCCGAGCTACCTCCCTCCTGCAGGCCGGGGCCAGGGCGCAGGGACAGGTGACAGCTCCCTGTCCTTGTGTCAGCATAAAGGTGACATTGACAGCTGGGGACTGTGCTCCGGGGGGTAGGACGGGAGGGGTGGGCTTCTGGGACACAGGGAGTCTCTGGCCTCGTCCTTGCCTCTGATGGGAGAGGGGGAGGGGCCAGGGACTACGTCCTGAGCCTGCCCCATCCCCTCAATGCTGGACAGTTAACCTTCCAGAAAGCTCATCCTGTGCCTTGTCTCCTGCGGCCACCACGGCTCGCCTGCACAAACTCCCCTTGGCCGAGGAGCCCCCCCCGGGCCGGCAGGGTGGGGCGCCCGCTGTGCCTGATGCCCATGCTGGTCCCCAAGGCGCGCAGGCAAGCGGAGGGCTGTGGCGGCCTGGGGAGGGGACTGCGGCTCAGCCCTGCGAAGACGAGAGCTGTGCTGCGAGGCTGGAGAGCCCTGGACCACCCCCGGGGCCTCGTCCTGATGGGAGAAGCGGGGTGGGAAAGCCGTGCGCTGGGAGATTCCTTCTGGCTCGGGGCCTTCTGGGAAAGGCAGCGCCCTGGGGCCGGGGGTGGGGGGGGGCCAGCCAGCGTTGCCGGGCGCAGGGGGAGGCGGGTGGGGCACAGGGGTTTAGGGCGGCAGCCTCTGTGGGGTGACACCGGGCCCCGCTGGCCAAGCCGGAGCCTGAGTGCCGAAGCCCACCTCGGGCTGAGCTGGAGCAGCGCCTGCGGAGGGGAAGGCGGAGGTGGGGGCTCTGCCCCTGCTGTGCTGTTTCGCTCCAAGAAGTCGTCTGTTAATTAAAAAAAAAAAAAGGACGAGGAAGGAAAGTTGGCCTGAGCCACCCCACGCCTGCCCAGGTGCCTGATCAACCATCGAGGTCCTCTGGCCCACCCAGGGTGGCCGTCCCCGGGTGGCTGTCCCCTGGTGGCCATCCCCAGGTGGCCGTCCCCTGGTGGCCGACCCCGGGTGGCTGTCCCCTGGTGGCCATCCCCAGGTGGCCGTCCCCTGGTGGCCGACCCCGGGTCCCTGGTGCCTGCTGGCACAGTGGTGGGTTTGGTGCTGACCTCACGTGGGCCTCGTGAGGTCACAGTCGCAGGTTCGGGGACTAGGAGGTGACGCCTTCCGGGGACGAGGCTCTGCCGGTCCCCACTCGGCTTTCTCAACCCCCCGCGGTGGCTCCACCCAGCCGCCGGCACAGCAGAGCAGGACGCCCTCGAGGGGGAGGGGCCTCCCCAGAGGACCATCCTGGCTTCCTCCTTGGTCCCCTGGCTTCTCTCCTGACCCTGTGCCAGTCTCACAAGGCTGACCGTGGGCAGATGTCAAGAGTGTCCTGCAGCCACTGCAGAAGCCGGGGCCGCCGCCGCCTCCTCTCCCTCCTCCTCCTCTCCCTCCTCCTCCTCTTCCTCCTCCCCCCACCCCAATGCTGTCCTGACGTCTGCCCGAATCGCACCCCCGACACCCTGGCTCCCTGCTGCTCCCTGTGGCTCCCACCAGGCGCCGTCGGTCAATTCTCTCCCCTTTCTCATCTCCGCACACTGGAGGGTCCTCACTGGGAGGGGCCTGTGCCGGCCGTGTGGACCGATGCCGCCGTGCCTGGCTGGGGGGGCATGCGGTAAAGAGGGGAGGGCTTGGAGCAGGGAGACCCTGGCCCCGCTCGCCAGGGCCACCAGAATCGCTCCTCTTCTCTGCCCCCAGGCTTGCTCCACCACCAAGGAGCCTTCGGGAATGAATCGCTCATTCATTCATTCCCTCGGGGGCTGGCCCAGGGTCTGCGGAAGCCATGAGTAAGAAGCTTTGAGATGGGGGTGGGACTGGGCCTGGCTGCAGGGACCCGGCTCAGGCCCGGGACCCCCACCCCCACCCCCACGCTCCCAGCCTCTCACCCCCTCCCTCTAGAGGCTAAGCCGCCTGGGGGCCCTGCCAGCTCGTCCCTCTGCGACTCCAGCCCTCGGGGACCGAGGGCTCCCCGCTTGTCTCCCCCTCCAGCCCGGGGGCTCCTGGAGGTCAGGGCCCGGGGTCTCTGAAGTCTCCCTGTCTCAGGCAGCTGGCGCCCAGCAGGTGCTCGGAGCGCGCGGACGGAGGCGCGGCTGGCTGGCCGGCCGGCTGCACAATGGGCTGATAGATGAATGGATTCCAGGAGAGGCCCAGCTTGGGCAGAGGGCTGGGTGAGAGAGGAGAGGGGCTCGGGGGCCTCCCCGAGGGGGCTGCAGGGCCTCTTGCTATCGGTCTGGAAGCGGGGGTGGGGGTGAGGCGATGGCGCAGGCTGCACTGGCCAAGGCCTTGTGGCAGCTGGTGCCCAGGGTTACCCCTGAGCCGAGGTAGGGGGTGCACCTTAGGGAGCGGTTGAATAGGGCCGGGCACCCAGGGGCCCGGGGACTGGAAGACAGGCAGAGGTGCCCAACGCTGCACTGTGCTCTCAGAGGGCCCCTGGTCACCCCCGCCTTGGGGAGCAGTTTTTCAGCTGGTGTCACCCCGTCCCCCCACTCCAACCACACAACTGTGGTCTCCGTGCTGGCGCCCGCACCCAGCTCCTCAGGCCTCCGGAGGGGCGCTGTCCACCTGCGGGGTCACAGCTGCTGCAGGCCCCGGGGAGCCCGGGGGGCCCTGGGGGTGAAGGCCGCCCTGCTCCTTCTTGGCACAGGTCTTTGCTGAGCACCTACTGTATACCCGCTGCATCGCAGACCTCGGAGCCCTGCCTGCTAGAGGTTTGCGCTCTGGGATGGGAGACGGGCCAGGCGGGCTGTCGGGGGTGGAGGCCCCTCCCCGCCTGTCCAGAGTCCAGAGTCCCTAGGGGGTATGGGGGAGGGGTGCAGGCCTGGATGGGACTGGGTCACCCTGGGGGGCTGGGGACCCCAAGGGCACTGTTGCCTAACGGCACCCCGCTGACCCAGCCTCGGCACCCTGAGCATTCAGCCAAGGCCCGGGGCCTCGGGGCTGCTCCGGGGGAGCCCCCCGCCCCGCTGAGGTCACGGCTGCCTCTCCAGAGGCCTGGGGTGGTCGGTTTTGCCGGGTCACTGGGCCAGGCTCCTGGGAGCCCCGCTGCCCGGCCTGGGAGCGGAGCCGGGCGGACTCTTTCCCACTGTCCTGCCCGAGGCTATTCTTAACAGGCTAAAAATACCGCGCTGCGGGCCTGTGGGAAAGCCGCCCCAGGCTATTTTGGGGCTTGGGTCCCTGTGAGCTGTCAGGGTGGGGAGAGGGCCGCCCCCTGCCCCGCCGGGGACCCCGTCCATCTCAGGGGCCCTCAGTGCCCACCGGCAGTGGCCGCCTGAGTATCCGGGGAGGCTGCAGAGCCTGGGGGTCTTGAACCTGCTCCGTCTCCGCAGGGGAGAAGACCCTTCCCAGGGTCACACATGGTGGCCATGGGAAGACCCCCGGGCAGCCCCTCGCCACGGCGCCCGGCCCCCACCCTCTCCTCCTCAAGCCTTCTCTTCCCATGGCACTTAGAAGTTTCCCGAAGCTTCTTCCTCCATTGTCACTTGTGATGTCCCTGGCGGTTTGGGCCGGGTGGCAGAGCAGGGCTCCACCGGGGGTGGTGGCGGCTCTGCCCTGTCCTGCTGCCGTTGGCAGGCCTGTGGGGGGGCTGGAGGTGGCCCCCCCCGAGCTCGGTGGTGCCCGTGGCTGGCAATGGGTGGCGGTCCTTGCTCCCGGGGATCCCAGGGTGGCAGCCCCCGCCCCAGGATTGACCCGCTGTGGGCGGTCCCTGTGGGCCTGTGCCCGTCAGCCGCGGGTCCCGGCGACACAGCCCTGACGGGGCTGTGTGGTGATCGCCCCCGACAGCCTGCACAAGGCGCCATTGTGTGGGGCCACCGGGCGGGTTATTAACTGCCTCTGCCCAAGTGGCCCGGGGGCCCGCGTGGTGCCACGGCCGCTCTGTGCCACCACCGGACAAAGGCCCCTTCTCCCTGCCCTCCCCATGTCCTCGGAGAAGCCTGCCACCTCCGGGGCTCAGCGGGGCTGCTGCCGGGCTTGGGGGGCGGGGGACGACTCCCCCACACGGCCCAGACCAGACAGGGCTCCAGTGCCTGTTGGCGGGGGGCCCCGGGTGGCCCACCCCTCCCTGAGACACAGGCCTGGCCCTCGCATGCTGGGAACAGCCATGCACAGTGTGGTGTGGGGGCGTGTGGGCATCGGGAGGCTCTTGGGGTCCAAGAGAGAAGGGGAGGGGCCCTGGGCCCAGGCTGGGGCTGGGGGGCAGGGCAGACACTGGGGCACTAACAGGGCAGGGGCCAGGAGTCCCGGCCCGGAGGCCTGGGGGCCACAGACACCTCCCTTCCCTGTCCACACTCCCAGAACGGTGACCACGATGGCCGCCTACTGGGCTGCGGGCTGCAGTGTCTCAGGGTAGGGGTGTCTGACCAGAGTCCCTCTGCCGTGTGGGGACTGCCAGGGCCAGCAGTGTGGACGCCACACGGTGCCTTCCCCAGGACACAGCTGGGATTTTGCACCCCCACCCCCACGGTGCCACCAGCCTTCCCTGGGTCCCACGTCACTCCCCACGTGCACACAGAGACAGGGCCGGGGGTGAGGCAGCTTTGCAGAGGGCTTTACGTCTCTGTGCCCAAGAGCGACTCTCTGATGGCTCCGCCAGGCGCCCCCTCCTTCCCGCAGCCCTGGTCCCAGCCGGTTGGCTCCCGGGGGGGGGGGGGGGGGCTGCTCCGCGTCCCTCTCCGGCAACTTCTGCCTTCCTCTTCCTCCCCTTCCTCTCCTCTGCCAGCTCCAGGCACCGCACCCAGCCCTCGGGGACTCCAGCATTCCTGCCCTGTTCTCGCTTAGGGGACTCCCCCGACGTACCCAGCCCACGGCTGGCGGGCAGCAGCCGCCCTGGGTCCCCGGGGAGTAGACTTGAAAGCCTTGGCTGGTGCGGCTGGCGGGAGGGGCTCTGGGGATAGAAGCTGGGGAGAGCAGAGTCGGCAGCCAGCATGGCCGGGACCCCCCAGCGCGGCTTTTCGGGTTGTGGGGGGGGGGGCGGTCTGGAGGCCAGGAGGGACCTCAGGAATGTGGCGGCTCAGGGCTGAGTTCGCATTTTCCTGCCTGGGGCACTGGAGCCGGGCCAGGAGGCAGGGTCCAGGGGCCGCAGCCCCGGCAGCGCCCCTGGGCTCCAGGCTTGTCCTCAGAGCGCTGGGCCTCTCCCCACCGTGACCCCCAGGGCAGGTGCCCAGCACTGCAGGCTGGACTCAGGTCCAGTCTGCACAGGGCTCGTGGGCGGAGGTGCATGGCCGGCTCCTGGGGTAAGCCGGAGTTGTGAGTGTGGCGGCCCCGGGGGCAGAGGGCCGTGGAGCCCGGTGGCTGGCTCTGGGTGGGGGCAGCTGACCTGACCTGGGCAGGATTTCTTTCCAGAGCTGTGACTGGGGGTGCTGGTCACAGCGCAGGCCCCGGGTCCCAGTGGTTACCGGGGAAACCACCTGCCTAGAGCAAGAGCCCAGACCTTGGCCTGGGAGGTCAAGGGCCGGGCCATTGTGGGAAGAACTCTTCCTGTCTCTGGGCCCCAGGGTCCCCGTGCGTCACGCCATTAGACCCTCAGTGTCCTGCCCAGCTGCTCGGCTCAGACAGGCTCGGCAGGGACAGATCCGCTGTCTCGGGGAGCTCGGATGGCCCCGCTCTGATGTGGGGGGGCGTCCAGCCCCCCCGGCCAGGCCAGCTCCTTCTCCACTTCTCCTCCAGAGGCTGCAGAAGGGGCCTGAGCCAGCCCATCCTCACCAGGCGCAGCTCTGCCGGCTGCAGGGACCCTGCCGGCCTTGTGGCCAGCTCCCCGGCTCCGTGCTTGCCTCCTGACCTCAAATATTGGCTCTGGCAGGCAGAGGGGTCAGTGTGTGGGCTGGGCAGCAGGCGCCAGCTAGTCTGCGGCGGTGTCACCCTTCTGGCACCGGCCCCGCCCCCGTGCTCCCCTGGGGATACAGGGGCCACCTCTGGGGCAGGTGGAGGAGCAGTGTGCACCTGCCCACCTGCCTGCCCCTCCGGCTCTCAGCCCATCAGCAGCATCACCTGTTCACAGGCAGGGCCCTGGGGGGAGGGCGGCCCCTGTCCCGTCTCTCCTGGCATCAGGGATAAATATTTGCCAAATGAGTGCTGCTTAGGCCCGTCCAGTGGCAGCCACACCCCTGCCCTGACTCCAAGAACTCCGGAGCCCCCAGCACAGCCCGTGGGAGGCTTCCCGGGTGCAGGGTTCAGACCAGCAGGACGAGGACGAAGCAAAGCTCAGGCCGGAGAGGCCCCAGGAGCCCCGGGGACCCCACTCCGGGCCGCACGCCTCCCCGTGCAGCACCACAGCCGAGCTCCGTGGCTGTCGGAGCTGGCATCGCATGGTGGGGGGTGGGGGCCCACGTGGCCCACGTGGCCACATCATAGGATACCCTATTCTCTGTCCAGAAACTCCCAGGCCCTTGCGATCGCCCCACTAGGGAGCCCTAAAACCCATCCATGCTCAGAAGGCCTCTGGGGAGGGGCCTGGAGAGGCCCCCACCCCCACCCCGGGTGCAGCGGCTCTCGGCCTCCCCCTGGGGCCCGCAATCCATGGTCTTTGATCTGCCGACTGGCTGACGTGTTGCTTACATCATTCATTCCACGTGCAAAGGGCAAAGCTCTTCTGGAGGTGGACGGGAGGCGGAGCCGGCCCCGCGGGTGCGCCGAGGGGCGTGGCCCTGGCTGCCATCGGAAGTCTGGTGCCATGCGTTCTTCTTGGAGTCTCTGGGTCCCCATGCCAGGTGCAGGATGGGGGTCCCTGGCTCGGGGTGGGGGGCAGGGAGGCCTACGTGGCTCTTGGCTGCCTGGGAGATGCAAGGTTTCGTAAGGGGCCGGCTTGGGGCATTGGGGAGACCCCGAGGAGACTCCCAAGGGCACAGCACTGGGCTTGGGGCATTGGGGAGACCCCGAGGGAGCCCCCGGCTGCACAGCACCGGGCTTGGGGCATCAGGGACATCCCGAGGGCACAGCACTGGGCTTGGGGCATTGGGGACACCCCAAGGGCATCCCGAGGGGACCCCCGAGGGCACAGCACTGGGCTTGGGGCATCAGGGGCACCCCGAGAGGAGCCCCCACTTCTCCAGAGTGCAGACTTAGGCTCACAGCCTGCACAGGGGGTCCCTAGTGCTCCCTGGCTCGGCAGTTTGGAAACGGAGGCCCCCCTCCCCCGCGGGGCCCTGAACCCGGCCGCCGCAGACAAAGGCCCTTCTTTGGAGCGCCTCACACAGCCCCTGGTCTCCAGCCCGGCCCACCGGGAGGCACCCGCCGCAGCAGCTGTCTGCTGGGCTCGGCCGGGCCTCGGTCATTGTCAGCTCCTGGCCAGAAATGTGCTGCACGCAACGCTGGACACAGAGCAAGGGCAGGCGGCGTGCTGGGCTTTCTCCGGAGCGTGCACAGATCGGGGTGCGGCTGGGGCTGCCTGCTGGGGGGCCTCGCGGCAAAAGCCCCCTGCAGCCCTGGGTCTGGCCAGCCCTGCTCACCTCTGCCCCTCCAGGAGCCTGCAGGAGACCCTGAGATGCCCGGGCACAGGCGTCCCGAGGCCGCTCTGCCCCTCCCTGAGTGGCTCCTGGACCCTGAGAGTTGGGACCAGCTCTGCAGAGACGGCTTCTTCTCTGTTTATGTCCCCGATGGGGGTCCACCCCGTGCTAAGACCCCTTGTTTTGGTCGGCGCCACGGCTCAATAGGCTAATCCTCCACCTGCAGCGCCAGCACACCGGGTTCTAGTCCCGGATGGGGCACCAATCCTGTCCCAGTTGCTCCTCTTCCAGTCCAGCTCTCTGCTGTGGCCCGGGAGTGCAGTGGAGGATGGCCCAAGTGCTTGGGCCCTGCACCCCATGGGAGACCAGGAGAAGCACCTGGCTCCTGGCTTCAGATCAGCGAGATGCATCGGCCACAGCACGCCAGCCGCAGCGGCCATTGTGGGGTGAACCAACGGCAAAGGAAGACCTTTCTCTCTGTCTCTCTCTCTCACTGTCCACTCTGCCTGTCAAAAAAAATAAAAAAATAAAAAGACCCCTTGTTTTATCTTCAAACAGACCCATGAGGTAAAGGCTGTCATTAACCCATTCGATAGAGAAGGACACTGGACACAGAGAGGTTAAGCAACAGGCCCAAAGGCACACAGCTAACGAGGGTGCAGCTGGAATTGCACCCCAGAGTGAGGCGTGGGGGGTGGGCCCCGGGGGAGTGCTGGCGATGGATGAAGGGGCTCCACACCACAGCCAGCCAATGACAGTCCCTGAGACGGTCCTGGGGCTGGCACAGTGTCCGCTGGGACTCCTGGGGACAACGTGTGCCGGTGCCCCCGCCTCCCACGCAGCTCAGAGGGGCGTGGGGTGCGCTAAGTGGTCTGGGCTACATTGCGCCCTCTACTCCACGGAGAAGTCCCCCCCCGCCCCGCCCCTCCCACTGTGTCCATGTTTGGAGACTGGATCTTCACCGAGGGTATCCAGACAAGACAAGGTTGTCTGCGTGGACCCTGATCCCAAGTGACTGGGGCCTCACGGGAAGAGATAAGGGCACAGCCACGCACGGAAGGACACCCACGTGCCCAGGAGGGAGGCCTCAGGGGGAGGCAGCCCTGCCACGCCCTGACCATGGACTTGGGCCCCCAGGACAGCCCTTTGTCGAAACGGCCACAGGAAGGCAGGATGGCCAGTGGCCCCGCAGGGACACGGCGGGCAGACGGAGCCGGGCAAGTCTTCCGATCCCATCAGAGGGTGGCTGGAGCAGACGCTGGCTAGCACTCCCCTCTGCAGAATGCCCACGGCAGTGTCCTTCGGATGGGCGGCCTGTCTGCTCACGTGTGTGTTGCCGGGGGTACGATTTGGCGGACATGGGGTTGTGCTCCTTCAACCAGGCTGTCCTGGGCACAGGCTATACCGCAGGCACTAAACCAGTCTGCTTCTGCTGAGTGCTGAGAGACTCCAACCACATAAACCAATCAATCAATGAATCTCCCTGTCTCCCTGCCACCCACCATCTACCCATCACCCACCATCCATCCAATATCCATCCACCCACTCCCCCATCATCCATCCACCCACCAGTCCGCCATCCGTCGTCCATCCACCCACTCCCCCATCCAGTGGTCTCTGGCATCCATCCTCCATCCAACATTCATCCATCCATCCGCCCATCTGTCCCCCATCTAGCGTCTACCCACTCATCCTTCCCTCCGCCATTATCATCTGTGTCCATCTGTCCAGTCATCACCCATCCACTCATCCACGCATCTCCCATCCAACCAACATGCATCCATCTGTCCATCCGTCTACCCATCCCTCTGTCCATCCATCTACCCATCCCTCTGTCCATCCAATATCCATCCACCCACTCCCCCATCATATACCCACCCACCAATCCACCATCCGTCGTCCATCCATCCACTCCCCCATCCAATGGTCTGTCATCCATCCTCCATCCAACACTCATCCATCTGTCCATCTGTCTACCCATCCCTCTGTCCATCCACGCACCCACCGCAAGCTATCCTCCATCGTCCATCGTCCATCCATCGTGCGTTCATCTGTCCGTCACCCATCACCCCCCACTCATGCACCCCTTTTCCAACCGTCCACCCACCTCCAACCCTCCCCAGCTAGAGTTTGATCTTACAGCTGGTGGACACCCGACTTGGAGCAGATGGTTCCTAGCCAGCCCTTCCCATCAGGGGATCTCCCACAGGTGGTCCCGGGGTCTCAGCCGAGCCTCCTGCTAACAGGTGCCTGGGCCTGCCGTGGGGCTCACTCTGCCAAGCACGGTTCTCGTCTCTTGCCTGGGGTGCTCGGTGGGCTTGGTGCCCCTCCGTGGAACCAACCATGTTTTGTGTCCCCAGCCTTGCGCTTGTCACAGGGCAGGAGCTCGCGATCTGCCCCTGCCACCGGCTGTGGGGTCTCCTTGGGCTGCCTGTGTCTCTGGCGGTGGGTTCCCCAGCCTGCGTGAGGCCTGGTTCAGGGGAGGTCCCTGGCCGCGGTGAGTGGCGTCAGCCTGTACTGTCAGGTCCACAGGGCCGTCTAACCCCTCCTGCCCAGAACTGAGCGGTCGGCGTGGATTTGGCGCCTCTGGCCTCTTGCTCTGGACGTGTTTTCAAGCCCCTAAGGTCCCCGACGTGGGTGGGAGGGGGACTGTCACCAGCCACGCCGCAGACGGCCACGCTGCGTGGCCGCCCGGACAGGGACAGCGGAGTAAGTGCTTGTTGTGTCTCTGGGTGCCTCGGTTTCCCCTCTGTGACCCAGAATCTGACAGTATCGGCTGCCCTGAGGACTGGCAGAGGTGAAGATGGCCACGGTGAGTGTTCTTAGGTTCCGCCCCATCCCGGCTGCCTCTCGGGGCAGCACCAGCTCCGGGAACACCCGCTGGGATGCTCCTGGGGCCTGCAGAAGGGCCCGACCTGGTGGTGGGAACCGGCTGCCCGTTCTAGCCTGGGCTCGCTGTGTGGCCTTGGCCCGTCTTCTGCTGCTTTCCTGGGCCATTAGCAGGGAGCTGGATGGGAAGTGGAGCAGCCGGGACTCGAACCGGTGCCTGTATGGGATGCCAGCTTAACCTACTGCACCCAGTGCAGGGTCCGAGGAGGAGGCTCCTGGGCAGGGCCCACAGGCTGGGAAGAGGTGCACCTGTCAAGGCAGGCAGGAGGGATGGTGGGCGGGGACACAGATTCGGAGGCGGGAGAGGCTGGTGGGTGCAGGTGTGTGTGGGGGTGTCTGGGGGAGCAAAGACGTGAGCCGGGAGGCCCTGTGTGCGTGCCAGGCAGGGGGACGGCATGGAGGAGGGGGCATGGGGCTACCCTGGGTGGAGGGGCAGCTCCCTGTCCGCACTGTCGCCTCCTCTCACCAGCAGTGTGTGCAACAGGGCGCACAGGACAATGCGTGCCCATTGTAGAAGCATTCAGAGAGCCCAGGGGCGCTTGGCGGGGACCCCTCGGCCACCTGCCCAGACGGGACCCTGGATAGCATCGCTCACGGGTGCTGCCAGCTGGCCCTGTTCTCCCCAGGTGCTTCCCCTCGGTTTTTTGGAAAGACTTATTTATTTTGAAAGTCAGAGTTACAGAGACAGAGGGAGACACACACCCAGTAGGACGTCAGGGCTGATTGTGGCTTTGAAAGATTCCTTTCTGAAGCAATGAAACCTGTCCACCTGCCAGCCTGGAGCTGGGGAGCAAGGGAGCGAAGATAGGAGGGGGCGGACGGGGCGTGGAGGGTCCCGGGCAGCTGCTCGGATGCCTCCTGGAGCCGGCGCGTGGGGCCAGCCCCGCAGGGTCCGACTCTCGCCGTGCTGGGCTCGCTCTCCTGCAGCTCCCGTGGGTCTGGGGTCACCCGCCCCCACTGTGGCATCCCGTCTTGCCCCCGCCCCCGCTGGGTTCCAGCGGAGCCGCCGCACCTGCCTGGCTTGCGTGGTTCCGTGCAGAAGCTCAGAGCTCCGTGGGGAAGGGCTCGTGCGTGTCTTTCCCGGGCAGTGCCCGGCAGGGAGCGGACAGGTGTTGCGTAGTGTGCCCGCCCTCTCCCTCCCGCTGTGTGCCCCGGGCCAGGGGGCTGGGCAGGGCCCTGGGCGTGGGTCAAGGCTTTGCACAGGACCCTACAGACGAGGTGGCTGCGTGGCTGTCCCCACGTCCTGCCCCTGAGGTTGTGGGGCCTTGGGGAGGGAGGGGTCCCCTTGCTGAGAAGACAGTTTGCTCCCTCCCTGGCCTGGGTCCACCCCACCGGGGGCGGGGTCGCTGGCTGACCCACAGTGCCTCGAGCCTGTCTACCCGACCTCTCCCTCTGCCATGATGCACCGGTGTGAGTCCAGTCCCGGGGTCTCTCCTGGTGCAGGGTCATGGCCGCTGTCCTGGAGCCCTGGAGTTACCCGGTGTGGCGGCCTGGGCAGAGCCCTTAGCCACCTGAGCTTCCCGCTGCCTGGGGCAGAAACAGCATGGCGGGGTGGGCAGGGGGCGTCGGGAGACCCCGTGCTGGCTCAGGGTCGCTTCGCTCTGTTGTATGCCCGGACGAGTCACAGAACTCCATCTGAAAAAACTCCACGTGACCTAGGGGACAACAGCTGTGCTGTAAGAGGGGCAGCCCTGAGACCTCGTCCCCAAGGGCCTAGGACCCCGAGAAGCCATCAAGGCCATCTCTGTTCTTGAACGCGGCTGTGGGTCCCACAGGGGTCTAGCGTGGAGCCCGCACTCCGGCTCCTGAACCGGCCAGATTGGCTTTTGAGACAGCACGGCCCCCGGTGCCTCCGTCTCCTGCCCACAAACTGGGAGCCAGTGCCCCTGCCTTCCCCACTTCCCAGGTGTAAGAGGGAGGGAAAGGGACCGGCGCTGTGGTGCAGAGGGTAAAGCCGCTGCCTGTGACGCCAGCATCCCACATGGCCACCTGTTCAAGTCCCGGCTGCTCCTCTTCCGATCCAGCTCCCTGCTACGGTCTGGGAAAGCAGCGGAAGATGGCCCAAGTGCTTGGGCCCCTGCACCCGTGTGGGAGACCCCAAAGAAGCTCCTGGCTCCTGGCTTCAGTCTGGCCTGGCCCCAGCTGTTATGGCCATTTGGGGAGAGAACCAGTGGACGCAAGACCTCTTTCTCTGTCTCTCCCTTTCTAACTCTTTCAAATAAATAAAAGAAATCTTTAAAAAACAAACAAACAAACAAACAAAGAGGGCAGGAAGGTGTGGGGACTCCAAGATGTTTCTCAAAGAGCAGAGAATCCCACGTGGTCTCCATGGCCACGCAGAGGGCTGTTTCACCCTCCAGAATGTTCTCCAGGTGGCTGGGGAAGCGACTGGGCCCTGCACCTGCCCACGATGTTGGGAATCACGCCTTCGGCCTCTTCCTCATCAGCCCGCCGGGACCCAGGACCCCCGGGGTGCGCCCACGGCCGCTAGGTGCTTCCCCGCCAGGCGCCGCCGTGGCCTAATTGCAGAAAACAATGGGTCATCCACACTGATGACCCTCGAGTGACCCCTCCGGGCGCCGCCGGCCGCGGTGCCCGTGCCATAATGAGCGGGGCTCCGGGGCTGTGGCCTAATTGGAAAGGACAGGTTTTATCATCACCCTGGATTCGGGTGACCCAGTCTGACAGCCCCCGGCCGCCCGCATGGAGCGGCCACGTCACCGACGGCTTCTTCCCAGCGGCCACCCTGGCGGCCGGGCCGCGGGCCTGGGGGGAAGGCTGGGGTGAGGGAGGGGCCCTGGGAGGGGCGGTTGTGGGTGCAGGGCAGGCAGCGTCCCCGCCCCCAACCCCGGGCACGCGCTCCTGGCCACCCACCAGCAAGTGGCTGATGCCTGCCAGCGCCAGGGGCTGGGTGGGGACTTGGGGCAGGGTGGCCACCTGGGAGGGCCAGCAGGAGCACAGAGGTGGGCTCTGGGCCATCTGACCTGCAGGGGGCCCAGCCAGCCCACCTTCCGGGGCCGGGACGGTGGAAGTGTGGTGGGCGGCTCTTGTCCACCCCCCTTAAGGAACCTGTTTGTAGCTTCGGGCTCCCGCCAACAGCCTGCCTGAGTCACCCAAGCACCGGGCTCCAGGCAGGTGCAGGGTCTCACCTTGGCCCCCAGGGAAGGCTCGCAGGCCCACGTCCCCGGCCAGGAGCCCCTGGAGGTCGCCAGCCTGGCGAGGGAAAGGCTGAAGAGAGCCTGGCACATCTCTGAGCCCCCAAAGCCTCTGCCCTGCGGCCTCTGGGGTTTGCCGGCACCGAGGCTCTGTCCAGTGGGTTTTCCTGGGCGCGAGGCCCCCGTCCGGGAGAGCGCCCCATGCGGGCGACCCAGATTCAGCCTTGTCCCCCATGGGGCCTTTGGAAGGGGGTGAGGGCGTGGGGCTGGGGCCTCACTGCTGAGCCCCGTGTCCCAGTGAGTGAGAGCCAGGAGGGGCGCGAGGGGACGCCCAGGGTGCGGGTTCGCACGGGGGCCTGGTCTCCGGCTTCCGAGGGCTGCTGGTCCTGCAGGTCGCCTGCCCTGGTGCCCTCTCCAGCAGCCTGGACCGACGAAGACAGAGCCCGCTCTGGGAAGCCCCAAACCCTCCGGCGCCTTCTCACGGGGCAGGCAGGCAGCGCAAGGTCACGTGCAACCTCTGTTCCCCTGGGCACTGCTCATGGCCCAGCGTCTAGGGCCCCCCAAGTCACTTGGTGCAGGGTTGGATATGGGGGGGTGATGACCACGGGGCCTCCCTGGCCCTCCCCCCACCTCCACCGGGCCCAGCTGCTCCCCGCGGAGCAGCCACGCCCAGGGAAGCATCACCCCCACCCAGGGCCCTGGCACCTCGGCCCAGCCCCTGCTCGCCCCTCCCCATCTTCCTCCTAGACCATCGAGGGCGCTTCCAAAAATTCCGGGGCAGTGGAACTGAGAGAGAGGTTTATGCAGAAAAACTTTTTTTACACCAAAATTAACTTCTAATGCCGTCGTCCCGTGAGCTTCTGCAGGAGCCCCCTTCGCCGTGCCGGTCCTTCCACCCACTGGCGACTCCCGGAGCTCGGTGCCTGCCTCCGCCCCCGGGGCCTGCACGGTTTCTGGCACGGACTTCGTCCTCCCCTCCCCCACCCAGTAAAGGGCGTCGAGCAGCGAGTCCTGCCCTGTTCTCCAGCCGAGAAGACAGCCAATGGCTGCAAAGATGCTGGGCCCATGTCCACCAAACAACCTGAGCCTGGATCCCCTGCCCAGCCCACGCGGCCCCCATCCCGCAGATGCCAGTGGTGAGGCTGCACCACCACCACAGGAGGCAGCTAACCTGGCTGCTCACCTCGCCCATCCAACGGAGCGGGCGTCTTCTGGGGGTGTTGGGCTAGCCTGCACCCTGGAGCTATCCTGGACCCTGTCTACACGGTGGGGAGCAGAAGAAGCACACAGAGTCTTTGCAATCTGGTGGGGGGACTCGGCCGAGCAGGGTGAGCAGCCGTCCTGCCCTGTGTTTTCCTGGGGGAGCTTTTGCATTCCTGGGGGCTCCCCTGGTCACGCAGGGAAGAGCCTGCATGGCCCCGTCTGTGTCTGCCACTGGGTGGGAGTCCAGAGCCCTGGCCATCCGGGCCTCCCTGGGGAGACTCGGGAACAAGTGGACGATGTGCACCTCCTGCCTGCAGGGCGGGGTTCCTGTTTCCGTGCCTCTGTACAGCTCTGCCCGGAGGCCTGGGGTAGTGTGGGCAGGCGAGGGGTGGAGGCACTTGAGTGAGCTTCCAGGCGGGGATGGGGCCGGCCCTGGAGGACAGAGGCCAGGACAGCAAGGTTGTGCCCAGCCGCCCCTTTCCTGCACGCACCGCAGATGTAACCACCACTGCTGTAACCTGAAACCACTGCTGAGCCTGCAGCTTGGTGGGTGAGGCTGGGCTCAGCCGGGCGGTTTTCTGCTCTCAGCAAGCGCGTAGCTGTGGCTGGGCAGGCGGTTTTGCTGGGAGTGCTGGGTTTGGCTGGGACATCTTGGTGAGCTTGGCTCCTCAACTCTGTCATTCCCTTGCAGGCAGCCATGGCCGTGCTGGAGATGTGGGAAGCCACAGGCAACCATCAGTGTCCCTGGAGGTGTAGGCTGGGATCTGCACCCTGCTCTCCCACTTGTTTTGGGGGGCAGGGGATCAAAGGAGGTCGCAGAGCTGGTCCAGGCTTGAGGAGCGGGCACACGCTCCCCTGGGCTGGGAGGTGCTGCAGTGTGGACTGGTGTTTGCACAAAGAACCACCAGAAGCAGGCTCCCGTGGAGGTGGCCACCGGCCATGGTGCCCCTGCCTCCTCACCTCACTTCTCTCAGGCTGCACAACAGCCCCCTCTTGCTGTCTCCTGCCCGTGTCCGGGCCCACGTGCACAGGCACGAAGCCCTCCAAGAATGAGGCCCCGATGTGGAGTCTCTGGGGCCCCAGGAGGAGGGAGGCCGGGCCAGGCAGGTCCAGTCCTCAGGGCGGGGAGGTGGGCAGGGAACGAGCTCTTTCTCAGGGTACAGGCAGCAGGGGCCACAGGGGCCTGGTGACCATGGGCACCTCTGTGGCTGGGGGCTTGTTCCGGGTCGGAGCAGCTCCCTGGGGCCTGCAGCTTCCGGGAGACGAGGCTCATGGGGGCGGGAGGCTGCCTCTGGGCCTCAATTTCCCCATCCAGAGATTGGATGAGGTGACCTCTGATGCCCCGGCCACTGTGACCCCCCCGGACAAGCTCTGAGGAGAGGGCAGGCCCTCCCCCTGCACCGGGTCATCTGGTTGACCTCCCCGTTCCCCAGAGGCCGAGGCTAAGTGTGTGACCAGTGGGGAGGCGGCCACACTCCCCCAAGGGCCTCTGACTGCCCCTGCCCCTCTTGCCCGGGCTGTGGGGAGTTGCCGAGGTGGCTGGCAGGCAGGTGGACCACAGGCCTGGCCCTCAGCAGGCCGCGCTCTGTGCGGTGCTGCCCTCATGGGACTTGAACAGGTCCAGGTTCTTGGCTCGCTCTGCAGCTGGTGCTGGGGTGGGGCGACCCACACCGACAGCCAACTTGCCCTCTGCCCCTTGACCTTTGCCTTCATGCCCCTTTACCTACTCACTGAAGCACGGGACAGAGCAGCAGTGGGTGGGGTATCAGGGGATGCGTGAGCGGCCGAATGCGGCTGCCGGATTTGATTTTGGGAGCGATGGGGATCAGGGGACATCACAAGGTTCCAGAATCACACTCTGCTGCTGCCGCTCAAAGATTTATTTATTTATTTATTTGAGGGTCCGAGTTACAGAAAGAGAGAGTCTTCCATCGGCTGGTTCACTCCCCAGGTGGCCGCAGCGGCCGGAGCGGAGCTGATCAAAGCCAGGAGCCAGGAGCTTCTCCCAGGTCTCCCACGTGAGTGCAGAGGCCCGAGCACCTGGGCCGTCTTCCGCTGCTTTCCCAGGTGTATCAGCAGGGTGCCGGATCGGAAGTCGGACACAAACTGGTGCCCACACGGGATGCTGGCCTTGCAGGGGGCGGCTTTTGCCTCCATGTTTTGCTTCTGGGTCAAGGATCTGCCTGGGCCGGGGGAGAGGGCAGGGACACCCCAGGATTTTCCCCGGGCTCATGCTCCCCACCTGCTTCCCTCCGTACCTAACAGCTCTCCACCCCATCTGCCCTCTGCAGCCCACACCGTCTGAGCCTTCCAGGCCTCGCCAGCCTGGCTGGTGGAGTGCGCCCTGTCCCCAAGGCCCTGGGGGCCAGGTGGCCCGGTGGCCACCTGTGGGCCGGCGTGAGAGGCCTGAGAAAGCCAGGGGGTGGCCGCTGCTGCCAGCGTGGAGGCGCAGGGCTCAGACAATGAGGACGACCCCGCTCTCGGGCCCTGCGCGCGGCTGAAGGGTTGTGGGGACAACGTGAGGATGACAATGGAGCACTTTGTGGGGGCCGAGGCCGCGGGGCCGGCGCCTTCACACGGACGCGAGGGGATTTAGCGCTCTTTCTTCCCGCTGTCAGAGAGAACAATGTGAGGACCAGGCCGAGGCTTCCCATTATAAATCACCATAAGCCCCATGGAAATCCGTCCCCAGCCCGGGCGGAGTGAGCAGGCCCGGAGCGCTGCCGCGGCCGGCTCTGGCCGCCCACTTGGGGTGCCCGGCCTGGGGCCTGCCCTGCGCCGCAAGCTCTCCCCCAGGCCCCCACCCGTGGGAATGCAGCCTCCAGAGTGGGCTCCTGCTCTCTCACAGCCGCTCTGGCCGTGCCAGCGCCGGGCCTGCTGGGGGCGGTGCAGGGGGGTGAGGAGGTGCCCCCCAGGGCACCCTGGGGGGCCAGAGCGGGAGGACCTGCTGGTCTTTGCCCTGGCCCCACTTTGAAAGTCCAGAGAGGGGCAGGGGCCTGCTCTGCTTCGGCGGTGGAGCTCCCTGGATCCAAGCCCTCCTCCCACGAGCTGGAGAGACCACCCCCTCCCCAAGGGCCCCCGGCTCCACCCTCCCTCCAGCAGCCTCAATGCCACCAGCGAGACCTGTGCCGCCCCGCCGGAGGCCTCATCGACAGACGGACGGCAGGGTCTCCCCAGGAGAGCCGCGGCCACCCTCGTGCCCAGAGACGAGGCTGTGGGGTTCGGAGCGGTCACCGGCTGCGACACCACACACAAGGGCACCTCCCAAAGCTCAGGGGGAAAGGAATTGAAAGGGGGCGGTGTCCTTGTGACAGGCATTTCCAGGAACTTCCCGGACTGCAAAGTGTTTGACACCAGAACCAACTTATATTTTAATTCCATTTGCCACACCCTTTTGGAAGTCCCCCTGGTGTCCCTGCGACCCCGCAGGGCGCCCCCCAGGCAGAGCCGGGAGCCCCGGGAATGCCGGCTCCCAAGGAGGCCGGTGGAGATCCCACGGCCCAGGGGCAGCCAGGAGGCTCAGAACGCGGGCGTGTTTCCCCGCTCGGTTGCTCTGACGCTTGGTCCCCGTGCCACGTGTGTCACCCTCCTGCGTGCCCCCCGCCCCCCCCCCCCCCCGTCCCTGGAAACCCCTCTGAGACAGCTCCCAGCCGGCCAGACGGAGAAGGGAAACCAGGCCCCGCCCACCCTGTGGCGAGGGCAGGGCCGCGGGACCACTGGGCGGGGGGCTTGGCGCCTTGGTCTGCGCTGCCCCACACGAGCTCCTCCCCCAGCACCCGCTCACTGTTCACAATTCCTCCCTCTCCCCCTTATCATTTTCCGTTGATTTCCAGCAATCCCCCCCCACCTTGTTTATCGCTTGGGGCGCTTGTGCTAAAAGTATTCTCCTTTCTAGTGACAGAATCCCTCTGTCCCCAGCTAGCAATTTCCTTAACAAAGATGATTGGGCTGGGAGGAAGCTGCCGCCTGCAGGGCCGGCATCCCACATGGGCACTGGTTCTGGTCCCGGCTGCTCCACTTCCGATCCAGCTCTCTGCTGTGGCCTGGGAAAGCAGGGAAGGATGGACCCGGTGGCAATACCCATGGGGGCATGCATCGGCCGCTGGGTTTCCGAGGGGCCCCCGCCAGAGAAACTCACTGGTGAGCCTGGGACAGAGCCAGCCCCATCCGGGGACACCTGCTGTGTGTCCGACCAGTTCTTGCTCCGACGAGTGCTACACGGAGCGCGACTTCGGCACCATCGAAATCAGGGGTCCTGATCCCACGAATGGCCAGGGCTAAGAAGCAGGGCCCAGAGGATTTTAAGTTTCGTCCACTTATTTGAAGCCTCAGAGTGGTGGATAGAAACAAAGAGACAGAGAGACAGAGAGAGACCTTCCGTCTGCTGGTTCACTCACAAATGGCCACATGGCCAGGCCAGGCTGAAGCCAGGAGCCAGGGGCTCCAGCCAGGTCTCCCGTGTGGGCGCAGGGGCCCAGGCACTCGGGCCGTCCTCTGCTGCTTTCCCAGGCCAGGAGCGGGGAGCTGGATAGAGGCAGAGCCGCGGGGACTCGAACAGGTGCTCTGACATGGGATGCCAGCGCTGCAGGTGGCACCTAGCCCACTGTGCCACAACCCAGCCTCCCCGAGGATTTCTTGGGGTCCGTGTGCCCATGGTTACCCCCACCCCCAGGTGGGTGGCTTCCCTTCTGCCTCAGGACCATTGAGGGGACCCCTCCCCCACCACTGCCGGGGCACCAGGATCCTCCAGGGGCCACCTCAATTCTCTGCTGATAGAAACATCCCAAACAGTGAGCACTGAGCCCACTTGGAGCCGGGAGCCCACCTGAACCTGGGGTCCCACCTGGAGCCGGGGTTCTCAAACCTGGCTGCACATGAGGATCCCCTGGGAGCTTTAAAAACTCCTCGTGGTCTGGGCCACACCCCAGACAGGTGAGGACAGAAGGGGGGCGGAGCCCAGGGACCAGGTGGGGCAGCTCCAGCGGAGACGGAGCTCCAGGCTGTAATCAGTGCTTCTGGGAGTTGGTCCTCCAGGCTGGGCATGAGGGGCGGGGCCTGGGCCCTGCTCCACCCCCCACTCCTGGGGAGAGGCTGCGCTGGAGCCTGCTGGGCCCCAGGAGGCCTGGGCTCCTAGGGTGCTTCGCTCTGGGCGGGGCCACGGTGCAGCTGACGTCATCAGCAAGAGGTTCCTCCTGGCTTCTCAGAAACAGCAGGGGGCTGTGGCGTAGCGGGTAAAACCGCCGCCTGCAGTGCCGGCATCCCATATGGGCACCGGTTCGAGTCCTGGCTGCTCCACTTCTGATCCAGATCTCTGCTGTGGCCTGAGAAAGCGGTGGAGGATGGCCCACGTGCTCGAGACCCTGCACCCATGTGGGAGACCAGGATAAGCCTCCTGGCTGCCGGCTTCAGTCCTGGCCTGGCCCTGGCTATTGTGGCCATTTGGGGAGTGAACCTGTGGATGGAAGACCTCTCTCTCTCTGACTCTCCCTCTCCCTCTCTGTGGCTTTGCCTTTCAAATAAATAAATAAATCCTTAAAAAAGGAAGAAAGAAGGACGGAGGGACGGGTGAGTTGTAGCCCAGTGTCTCCCAGCAGCTTGCTCTTCTCATCCTACGCCCGCATCAACTGAATGGCAGGGTGCCTTTTCCTTCATTGCATTGGCTGCCAGGGAGCTCGTATTTGCCATGACGTTGCCACGCGTCTTCGCTTCCGCTTCCCTTGGTGCTTTCCTTGCCCCTTGGCGTCACACATTGTAGTTCTGAGGCCATCTCGGAGCCTCTCCTCTGAAAAAGGAGGGACACAAAGCCACAAACACACACACGGAAGACACATCTTTAAATCTGTCTTTTATTTTCTTTTTGCTTAGAATGGAGAGAGATCTTCCATCTGCTCGCCCACTCCCCAAATCCCCTCCACAGCCAGGCCGGGGCCAGGAGCTTGGAGCTGCACCTGGGTCTCCCAGGTGGGCAGCCAGGACCCAAGCCCTGGAGCCTCCCAAGCCGCGCATTGGCAGGGAGCTGGAGTGGGAAGCGGAGCCGAGACTTGAACCCAGGCCCTCCGAT
Organism: Lepus europaeus; assembly: GCF_033115175.1. Lineage (NCBI taxonomy): Eukaryota > Metazoa > Chordata > Mammalia > Lagomorpha > Leporidae > Lepus > Lepus europaeus. The sequence continues at coordinate 3,318,812 of NC_084833.1, forward strand.
CTGAGTGCAGCTTCTTAGCTGCCATGGCAAATGTCCACCCCCATCTTATTGTTACATTTGAGATGGAGAGGGCATTGGGAAGGGGGGAGGGGGCTCACGCCCCCCTGCTGGTTCCCCATTGAATGCTCACAGCGTCTGGGCTGGACCAGGCAGAAGCCAGGAGCCGGGACGCTCTTCCAGATCCCCCCGTGGGTGGCAGGGACCCAGCTACCTGAGCTGCCACTGCAGGAGGCTGGCGCCGGGGTGGAGCTGGGCAGTGAACCCAGGCGCTTAGACGTGGGACACACGTGCCTTAGCCACGGAGCCGGTGACTCCTTGGACCGGCTCAGCCCTCCCCCACCAGGCAACAATTCCCTGGGGGCAGCAACTGCTCTTCCCTCCATGTGCCTGGCCCCAGGGCTGTGTGTGCCCCAAGGGTGGGAGTAGCCACGGGCTGCAGGTGCCCAGGCCTGCGGTGTGCCGGCTTCCGTGCCCACCTGCTCCACGGGAGGCAGAGGTAGGAACAGGCGTGGGGTGGTCCGGGCTGGAGGGCGCTCGCCGGGGCAGGGGCAGGCGCTAGGGATTCCTGACTCCCCCGGCCGGTGGGCTGCATAGCGCAGGACCTCAGCGTCCAGCTGGGAGTCGCAGAGGCTGAGTGGACCCACAGCCCCCTGCCCAGCCCCACGTGGTCAGCTGCTGTTGCTGTGGCAACCAGACTGCCACTCCCCCACAGCTGCCGTGAACTCAGAGGGGAGTCCCAGGGCGCCGCCCACGACCCCATGCAGGCCACAGGGCCACAGCTCTGCCTCTGGCTGCCGGTGGCACCGGCCGCCCCACGCCTCTCAGAGTCTCAGCCTGCTCATCTGTACAATGGGTACAGCTTCCCCAGCCCAACGTGGGGTCAGGTAGGGAGGTCTCAGCCCTTCTGAGGGGCCAGGGGGCTCCATGGATGCTTGGGGATGTGGGGGTCGCACACGGGGTCCCCAGGGCTGGGACACAGAGCTGTCGCACTCCCAGGGAAGTCACCGGCACCTGGCTCCACGTGGGTGCTGGGCCCACAGAGGGCACCGGGCAGTGAATCAGCACAAAGAGGAAGCCCGGGGGCTGGGGGCCTGGCCAGATGCCGGGGGTCCCTGGCAGCCCCTCGCCCAGGTCTCAGGGGCGGTTGGTGGAGGAGCTGTAGCCTCTCCCGGCAGGAAGGGAGGGAGGCGCGGGGCAGGCTTTGGAAAAGGCACAAACGTGATTGTGCGCATTCCAGGCGAGCCGAGAAAATAACGCCCACGAGGCCCGCCCCCCCCCCCCCCATGCTCGCAGACATGGCTAATTGATCACAGCACTCGGAGTCTAGACGCTCCTCCACCCAGCCAGCTGCGGCCGACTCCCATCCCCCAGGTCTGCACGCGTCCGCCCTGCCTGTGCCGGATGCAGGCCCAGATGCCCGAGGGCCTGAGTCCACGGGTACAGCCAGCGCCTTGCTCCACATGGGGCACACGTGCCCCGGCGCTGGGGTCTCCCTGCCTCCCAGGGCTGGACTCACCAGGGGTCAGCGGAGGGCAGCCTTCCTCAAACTCTGCGCCTGTGAAGCCCCCGCCCCCGCCCAGGGAGATCCTGATTCCGACTCAGCAGCTGGGGGGCTAGCCTTGGATCCCAGCTCTCCAACCAGTTCCCAGGCTATGCTGGGGGAGCCCAGCCCCGGGGTGGCAAGATTGTAGCCACCAGTGAGAGAAGGCAACAGAGGAAGAGGAGGGAAGAGAGGAAGGCAGGCAGCCGCAGCCCAGTGCCAGGGCTGGAGCCATGAACGGCTGGGAGGAGCTGGGAGTTGTGTCCGGCTCCTTGGCTGGGGAACTGGAGAGCAGAGGAGAGTGGTGGAGAGCAGCGGCCCCCTCCACACCTCTCAGGAAGTGCAGCAAGGGAGGGAAGCAGGGGTGGGGCTTGTTCCCCGGAAGAAGCTGCCTGGCTCCGAGGACAGCCGAGGACTGGGAACCCCGGGCTCCTTGCTCCGAGGTTGGCGGGGCAGCTCCGGCGTCTGTAGGATCTATGGTGATGGCTCCTGTCGGTCCTAGCCCGTGCTCTCCCTTCCTCCTCCTCCTTGATCAAGGCTGCTCATATTTCTGTGTTGGATTTATTTATCTAGCTGAAGATTTATTTTTTCATTTATTTGAAATTCAGAGAGAGAGAGAAATATCTTCCATTCACTGGTTCACTCCCCAGATGGCTGCAATGGCCAGAGCTGCACCAATCTGAAGCCAGGAGCCAGGTGCTTCTCCTGGTCTCCCATGCAGGTGCAGGGGCCCAAGGACTTGGCCCATCCTCCACTGCTTTCCCAGGCCACAGCAGAGAGCTGGCCTGGAAGAGGAGCAGCTGGGACTCAAACTGGCGCCCATGTGGGATGTCAGCACTGCAGGCGGTGGCTTTGCCCGCTCCGCCCCAGCGCCGTCTCCCTCTCAGCCTGTGTCTGTGTTTAAAGTTTCTGTCGCGTCAGCAGACAGCTGAGCCTTCCTTTTCATGAACACACTTACGCGATTACTGTTCCCGTAGCTGAGGGAGCACTGACCTGGGATCCGGCTCTGTCTCCCAGGGTTCTCGTCCCCGCCTTCTCTCCGTCGGCTCCACGTTGCAATGGAAACGGTTCCTTCGGGGCCGTTTTATAGTTCTGGCTTCTCCGCTGAGGTTTATCGTGGTTTTGTTCCCATTGCCTTCTGCTGTGTCTCCCTCCGCCTTCCTGAGAGGTACACCCCCCTCCTGGGGGTTCCCTGTGGTTCCGGCATAAAATCGGGAGCGGCCTTTGTGGCCGGGGGGCGGGGGTGTCCCGTGTCGTCGGTTCCCGTAGGTCAGGTAGTTTGGAGTTGGGTCGCAGCCCTGGGCACACCGCCCTCCGTGTGGCTCGGGGTTTGCTGGCGTGTGAGCGCTGAGCCTCCCTGCACCCACACTGTGGGCCCTGCCTTCTGCGCGCAGAGAGGTGGGGGGCAGCTGCTCCCCCACGCACCTGTCCGGGCTGCTGTCCCCCTCGTCAGCCGTCCACAGCCAGCGTGGGCTTCGCCACCGGCCCCGGCTGCTGGGGAGGAGGCGCCGGGGCCGAGGGGCTCCTCCACCACCTGGGAGCCCCGGGAGGAGGGAGGAGGCTCTGAGAAGCCGGCTCCCTTCTGCCCGCACCAGGAGCGGCGGGCGCGGTGTGCAGGTCCGTGTCTGCGCCTGGCGGCTCTGTCCTGGGACGGTGGACAGACGTGGACGGGGTGATGTTCTTGGAGGTGTGGGTGGCCGGGGCGCCGTTGGTGAGCGGCTGATGTCTCGGGGACGCGGCCCCTGCAGTCTGTGCAGCACCAGCAGCCTCACCGTGCCTGCCGGCAGCCGGCCCCGGAGTTCAGCAGAATCCCCGCTGTGCCCAGGGAGTCTGCCCTTCGCGGAGCCGCAGGCTGCTCAGGGCTGGGGCAGCTCACCATCCGTTTATGTTGGTGCAAGGAATTTTGGAACCCATCTTTCCCAAGACACAGAGTGTGCACACGTGAGCACGCATGTGTGTGTACGTGTGAGCATGCATGTGTATGTACACGTGAGCACGCATGTGTGTACGTGTGAGCATGCATGGGCATGTACACGTGAGCACGCATGTGTGTACGTGTGAGCATGCATGGGCATGTACACGTGAGCACGCATGTGTGAGCATGCATGGGCATGTACACGTGAGCACGCATGTGTGTACGTGTGAGCATGCATGTGTATGTGCACGTGAGCACGCATGTGTGTGCATGTGTGAGCATGCATGTGTATGTACGCGTGAGCACGCATGTGTGTACGTGTGAGCACGCATGGGCATGTACACGTGAGCACACATGTGTGTACGTGTGAGCATGCATGGGCATGTACACGTGAGCACACATGTGTGTACGTGTGAGCATGCATGTGTATGTGCACGTGAGCACGCATGTGTATGTACACGCGAGCACACATGTGTGTATGTGCGAGCATGCATGTGTATGTACACTGGAGCACACATGTGTGTGTACGTGTGAGCATGCATGTGTGCGCATGTGCGTGCATGCACGTGTATGTGTGTGCATGTGTGCACCTGCGAGTATGCCTATGTGCACATGGCTGTGCGCATGTACGTGGATGCATGTGTGTTCATGTGCACACGTATGTATACATGCGTGTGCCCGTGAGTCTGACTCCTGAAAGACTTCTGCAAAGTCCAGGAAACGGAGCTGGGCCCCCACGGGGCTCCCGGGAGGGGACGCTCCCGCAGCGAGACCCTCCCTGTGCGTCTCTGCGCGGGCAGGCGCCCTGGGTGCAGACCTGGTGGGGGCTCCCGGGGCCGCTTGCTTAGGCCTCGAGCCCCGTGTCTGTCCGCACAGACGTGCAGAGCCCCCCTGAGGGGAACCGCAGATGAGACTCACGTTCGCCTCGGCGGGCCTGGCGGGTCAGACGGTGCCGGGTGGGGGTGGCCCTCGTCCCCCCGGTGAGGCCTGCCGAGGGCAGGGCTGGGGTCTCCCAGGTGGGAAGAACGTCGGCCTGAGAGGCTGCACCCGCAGCCCCTCCCAGGCGCAGCCTCTCTCACAAGCACACACACCCGCCACCCGGTGCACACGCTCTCACCACGTGCACTCGCACAACGGCTGCTGTGTCTCTGGGTGCCCTCACCAATGCAGCCCTCAGGGTCCCCTGGGTCTTCCCACCCTCCTGGCACTGCTGGGGGTGGGGTCACCCCAACAAGGCCGCCTCTGGAGCTGGCCGAGGCCTCGGTGGGCACATGGCAGCGCGGGCACAGGTCTGGCTCAAGGCTCACTTGAGGCCAAGCCCGGGGGTGAGTGAGGTCCAGGTGAGAGGCCCAATGTGGCACGGAGTGGTCGGCAGAGCCCCTCGGGGATCACCGAGGCCTGAGGAGCCCCGGCGGGGGGGCTCTGGGGAGAAGCCCCCCCCCCCCCGAAGGCCTCTGCAGCCTTGGGTGGCCTAGCCCTGCCTCATCTGGAGGAATCTTAGCGCGTGTCCTTGGCTTTTCCTGGGCGACCACACGTGGCAGGACACAGGAAGCCACACCACTGCGGCCTGCACACATGGCCGGTTTGCCCACCCAGGGCTGCTGCTCTGGCCAGCCCCGTCCTGGGCGTGTGACACTGGTCCTCATGGTGCAAGACGGCTGCTGTGGCCCCGGCCACAGGCAAAGGTGCCAGGAGCTCCTGATGGCTAAGCCGGTTCCAGAACGCTGGGCACGACGCCAGGCAGAGAGGAGCCGGGGGGACCGGCTTGCAGGCCGCCTCCTTGGAGGGGTTCTGGAACTCACTTTGATCTAGGCTGGTCCTTCTATCAGAGAGGGGCGGAACGTCCCCCAAGGCCACAGGGTTAGAGCCCGTGGTGGCTGGCTCCTCCCTCCCTCTCCCTCTCCCTCCTCCCCCTCCCTCCTCCCCCTCCCTCCTCCCCCTCCCTTCTCCCCCTCCCTCCTCCCTCTCCCTCCTCCCTACCCCCCACCTGCCCATTCTTCCCTTTCTCTTTGCATTTGGCCCCTGGTGGCCCCGCCCCTCTGGGCGATACACCCTGAGCTTGGCCCCGCCCACAGTGCTGGGTGGAGGTGGCAGCCCAGTGCTGCCCAGCGGGGCTCCAGCCCCAGCTGCTGGCCTCAGCAGCATCTTCCCAGGCGGGGGTCTCTTCCCCTGCCCCCACCGCGAGGCCCCTGCCTGGCGGGGACTGGAGAGCTCAGGCCCCCCGGGGCCCAGGCATCTCGGGACACCCCCAGGACTAATGGGGCTTCCTGGTCACTTGCAGCTGATGCTGACCCCGTGAGCCTCAAGGCTTGGGATCTGGGAGAGACTGGGAGGCCCAGGCCTGCAGGGGGAGCCTGGCCCCTGGGCAGGGGAGCGGGGAAGGGGTGAGGCCGGCCCCTGCGGACACAGAGCCAGGGCCCCTCTGCAGAGCGGTCACCTGGCGTCCACCCGCAGCACGGCTCAGCCCCGGAGCTTGGAGCGAAAGAAAATAAATAAATACAGCGAAAAGGGGGGAGGGCTATCAGATGCCGAAACCGGATAACGCGGAGGAAGTTTACCGGGATGAGGAAATCCTTCTGTGCTGTTGAAACTATGCTTGGAATGGCTCATTAGCGCGGGGCTTTGAAGGAGGCTCCCTCCCGCCCAGGTTTCCCTGGGGCTCGGCGCTTATCTGCAGGAAACGGCTGCTGCTGGATGTGCGCGCTGTGGGCCTCTGAGTCACGCCGGGCAGCCGGACGCGGTGGCCCCCAGGCTCCCCGGCCAGGCCACGGAAAGAGAAACTTCTGGCGTTTCACCCCGTTGTCCTCCCACCCCCACCCCGGGTGTGCACCTGCTGCCGACCGCACAGGCCGTGACTCAGGCTGCAAACGGGACAGGAGCACGAGGAGGCCAGGGCCGGCGGGGCGCCCCCGGGCCCCAGGGACCCTTGGCCATGGCCTGCCCGTGAGCGCGTGGTCAGGTGGGGCTTCCAGATGTTCTGTCAGCCTGGGAAATGGACACTTTCCACCAGGGCCCATGGCCCAGCTCCGGCCGCAGGAAGACAGGCTATTTTTAGCGGCAGGACCGGCCGGCCCCTCGGCCCCTCCTGCCCTCTGAGGGCCGCAGGAAGAGCTGTCGGAAACGCTGGGCTTGGGGGCCGTCACCGTGACCCTCTCCCAGGGCCGCTGTGCAGTCAGCCGGCTTTCAGGCCCTCCCCGGGCGCTCGCTCTGCTGCCCACCGTGGCCGCCCGGGAGCCCGCGCGGGGCTGAGCCCTGCTCTTCCCAAAGGCCACCGGCCTGCCTGGTGCTGGGCGCCAGGACGGCTCTGCTTCCCATCCCAGCTCCCCCGGAAGCAGCTGGAAACCCGGATGGAGCTCTGGCTTTGACCTGGCCTAGTCCCAGCTGCTGTAGACATCTGGGGAGTGAAGCAGCAGATGCAGATCTCGCTCGCTCGCTCTCTCTCTCTCGCTCGCTCTCCCCATGTGACTGCCTTCCAAACACCCATTTTTACGAAGGACGGCCGAGGGCAGCCGGGCTTTCTCCCCTGCAGGGGCCGGCCCAGGCCCTCTCTTCCCAGCACAGCTGCCCCCAGCGCCGCTGCCCCCAGTCCCCCGGGGGCCCAGCTGAGCCTTCTGAGCCACTGGGCTCACCCCAGAGAACTGTGAGGTTGCATTAGAGACCAGGGGAGCTCCCGGCCCTGACACACGCACTGCACCCCCCACCAAGTCCTGGGGCAGCCGGGAAAGGCGTAGAGGGAGGGGGTGGGGATGAGGGAGGCGCTTGCTCCAGAAGGCAGGTGCGGGCCAGCAGGCCCTGCCTCCCACACCCACGGTCCCCCATAAATGGGAAGTCGCTCCAGACCCAACAGAGGGTCTTCCTTTATGGTTCCCTTCCACTGTTCCAGGATCCTGTCTCTCAGTGGCACTGGGGAGCTGTGGGGGGGGTCCCCACGGGGCTGGCTCAACCTGGAGAGGGCTGTCCACTGGGGGTGCAGGGAGAACGACCCCCAGACTCCCACTGGGGGGGTCCTTCTGCTCCGAGCTTTGCTGTGCCCAGATGGCCCTGGGGACTGCCAGACCTCAGCACGCCCCAGGCAGGCGCTGTGGGCTGCTCCGAGCAGCGCCCATGCCTCCAAGGCAGAGGCCGGCCATGCCTGGGTTTGGTTTTCACTTCCTCCCTCCTCTGCCAACCCTAGGGGAGGCACGGGGCGTGCACAGGCCCTGTGGCAGCAAGAACAGCAGGGGAGCGGAGACTCGACTGGACAGGAACCCCGCGACACGGCCCCTCACCCAGCGGGCTGAGTGCGCCCCGACAAGCGGCCGGCCTGACTGCAGGATGGGCCCGCTCTCTCCTGTCCACCTCGTCGCTCCTAACTGGCACGGGACAGTCTCATGCAGCCCCAGCCTGGCCTCGGACGGAGCCAGACCTGCGCCAGCGGAAGCAGCACAGGCGCCACCCACAGAGCCACAGCTGAAAGTGGACGCCCGAACCTCGGGCCGATGAGGAGACCCTCCCGGTGCTGGGTCCTGCTGGCCCCGGGAAACAGGCGCGGGCTGGGCTGCGAGGCACCGCTCTTGGGTCTGGAGGACACTGATGATGGTGCTACTCGGTGGGGAGCCGCAGGCTGGAGCCGGGGGACCGCTGAGGGTCACAGGGTCGGCGGGCAGCAGCGGAGAGGCCCAGAACAAGGCCCCCAGCTGGGGAGGGCAGCGGCCCCAGGCCGTCTCAAAGATCCCAGTTCTCTGCTTCCTTATGTGGGGGACAGGGGGGGCCCTGGGACTCCCTGGGCGCTGCATGTGAGTCGTTTGGAAGCAGAAGTCTCAGACGCCAGCGTGTGAGCCTGCGCCCCACGGCGGCGGTAGCTCGGCAGAGACCGACTCTCCATCACCGAGGTCCCCGTTCCTTCTTCTATGTGTGGCACCAGCAACAACCGACCCTGTGGTCCCTTAAGCCAGGGGTCGGCAAACTCCAGCTGCAGGCCGTTTTGCCAATAAAGTTTTATTGGCACGTGGCCCGTTCGTTCACGCGGGGTCCGTAGTGATCACCTCTCCCGCCCTCTGTGGCTGCCGGAAGCCGTTGTGGCGAGGGGGCTAAGAGCTTCTTCAGCGTGGCCGTGCCCAGGCCGACCGGTCATTTCCATGGAGACCCACGGCGTCCCGGGGCCACGCCGCGTGTGCACCACGCGCAGAGCCCCTCCTGGCCGTGCGCCCTGGCCGGCTGCTGAGCCTGCGTTTGGCGCACACGGAGAGCAGGCCCAGGAAACCAGTCTGAAGTTCCCGACGGGACCACAGCGTTTCAGAAGCCAGCAGGCAGGAGACCCCCGGGGCCGTGCCCCCTGCCGTGCCTTCCAGGGGGAAGAAGACAGGCTGAGAGGCGAAGCCCCCTCCCCACCCGGCCCCAGCTCTGCCTTCTGCTTCCTTGAGTCACAGCGAGCGGCCGTCGGGCACCGGTCGGGCACCCGGCCTGGGCGTGGGTTTCCCCACCTCTGCCTGCGCTGCACGGCGCCCGCTGGGTGTGCAGAGCTCTGCTGGCCGGCGTGTGACCACCTTCTCTGCCCACGGGGACACAGAGCTGCCACGGGGAGCCTGGGGTCCTGCCCTCTGCCCTCCCTGGGGCCCTGGTCCCCTGGCACCTCTCGTCTTTCATACCTCACATTCCCTAGCTTGGCTCCCGGCAGCCTGGGAAGGGGCTGAAAGTTTGGACAGCTGCAGGGGCTGCCCGCCCACAGACACAGGCGGGTTTTTTTTTTTTTTTTTTTTATCAACCTCTCTTAGGCTTACGTAACCCAGAAGTGAGGAGGAAGCCACGGCTCATTATCTACAGCCCAGAAGAGGTTTGCAAAACACTCCCAAGAAGAAATGTTTCCATTGAGAAAAATCCCGCTGGGCGGGGCTGGGGGAGACGGCTTGACCAAAGAGAGGGTCCCCGGGCTGCAAGTGGAACCTGACCCTCGCTTGTCCTGGGAGTCCCTGCACACCAACAAGCCAGGCCCGGAGCTTGTCACGCTGGGCACTGCCAGGGACCAGGGCCTGGCAGGGGGCACCCTCGGCACGGGCAGAGCAGAGGCAGAGGCTCCCCTCCCGGGCCCCCACGGGAGGGCCACTCCCCAGACAGAGCAGGACACGTGCCCATGGGCAGTGGAAAGGCGGGAGGCCACAGTCCACGCCCGTGTCCCCTTCCGGGGAACAAGGGAGGGCCTGGGGTCAGGGGTCCGAGGACAGCAGATAGCAACAGAGGCCGGGCCCCTGGCGACGCCGGGTGCCGGGCCGGGAACACAGCGACCCCCCCACCCGGCCGCGGCCCACGGAGGGAGGCCCGGGGCCGCCGCCGCTCCTCCCCGCCGGGCCCGGCGCCGGGCTGCCCCGCCCCGCGCTTCCGCCCGCGGCGCTCTCATGAATGGCCCGGCTTCCCAGCCAGCCGATTGGCTGAGCTCTGGGCCGCGAGGCCCAATCAGCGCCCGTCTCCGCGCGGGCGCCCTGGAGGAGCCGCAGCCTTGAATGGCGCTGCTTGGGCGGCCGCAGAGCCCCGCCCCAAGCGGAGAGGGGGGAGGGGGCCAGAAGGGGAAGAGGGGAGGGAGGGGGAGGAGGAGGAAGAGAAGGAACTTTATTTTCCCAGCCGGGCCAGGGAGCTGGGGCCATTGCAACGTGCTTCTGCCGCTTGGCGCAGCCCTGGACAATAGCCCTGGGGCTGCCCTCCGCCCCCTCCCGGTCAGTGAGGCCTGGCACTCGGCGTCTTGTGACAGGCAGACGGCCTGTGTGGTTAGGAATGCATTTCGTTGCCTATGGCCCGGACTATGGCCACCTCCGGTGCTGCCAGGAACAAAGGCCAGGCCCCTGCCCTCGCCAGCTGCCGGGACCTCCCTCTGCAAACCAGGGGGCCCGGACCACCGCCACCACCGCCTCCCTGGTGCTGGCTTCACGTGCTGCGTGCCGAGGGCTGGGGCCCGAGCAGGGGCGCCCGGCACTCGGCTGTGTTTCCCGTGGAGTAGCAGCGCCCGGCACTCGGCTGTTTCCCATGGAGTAGCAGGGGCTGCTCTGTGTGCCGCTGTGGGGGGAGAAGGCGTGTGTTTGCAAACACTTCTGGGGGCTGGGTCCAGCTCTCCTCCCATAGCGGCAGTGACAGAGCCCCGGGGGTCCTGCTCCTCCCGGGGGGATCCACTCCCCAGGACCCAGCATCCAAAGGCTGCACAGAGGGAGTGGGTGCTGGGCAGGCAGGGGGAGGGGGGGAGAGGACTCGGGCCTGGAGCGTTTGGAGCCGGCACCCACCCCGCAGGGCCTCCCTGCCGATCCACCTGCTCTGTGCGTGCCCGGGGGTGGCCTCTTATTCCACTTCCGCTGGCTGGTTCTTGCTTCTTCTTGGGCAAGCCCCGTTACCGAGATGGCGAAATTGAGGCTCTAGGAGTGCTTAAGGAAGTGGCAAGGCCGGGACTGAGACCCAGCTCTGCCGCGTGCCACGCACAGGGCCCAGCCACCGGGCCCCTCGGCCCTCGGTCCTCGCCGTGCAACGGGACCCCCGAGGACTGTGCTTGTCCGAGTCCCCCCAGCCGACCCTGGTGTTTCTGACGTCTGCCCGGGGCCAGGGTCTGGGCCAGGTCTCCAGCCGTCGCCTCGGTCTCCACCGTCCGTTCTCGCCTCCTGGTTCTGCCGTGTGAGGGATTTTTGGTCTTGGGGCCCATTTGCGCCTTAAAAGCAGGTGGGGCCTCTGAGGATGCTTGGCGGGTGTAGATTTTATCGACTGCTGTTTACAACGTTAGAAACGAACTCCTGGGAGCCCATAAAACACACGGCGCTGCCGGCGACAGTCACACGGCGCTGCCGGCGACAGTGCCTCCCCCGCCCTGTGGTGCTGGACAAGCCTTGTATGTTCACGCGGGGATGGAAGTGAAGGAGAGAATTCGTGTCTCCGCGTTTTCGACGGACATGAGTGCCTCCCACATTCCACGTGTTGCAGGCTCCGGCCCCAACTCAGCGGTGTTGACCCTGGGACCTGGTGGGGGTGACCGAGTTGTGCAGGCTGCGCCCTCCTGACCTCTCCATGCATTCGTGGGTCACAGGGTTGCCCCGCATGCCCCCTCGCCACGTGATGCCCCAGCCACGCCGGCACTCGGCACGCGGCCCTCACCAGAGTCCCCGCGGATGCCGACGTCTCGCGCTCTTGGTCTCGCCATCCTGCAGAGCCGGGAGCTGAGGCGACCTTGGCCCCACGCACCCTTGCAGAACCACAGGGAGGAGCGTGGTTGGGTCCAGCTGCCCGTCTCCCTCGTGGCTGGTCCGGCCACGAGACCCTCTGGCCAGTGGGCGTGTCCTGCAGGAGGGCCCTTGGAGTGGCTCTCCCCTTCCAGCCCCCTCCCTTGGGCTGGCATAGAGCTGAGGGCTTGTGTCGCAGACCGGGGCGGCCTGCAGGGGCCAGGGGGCTGGGCGCCCCGTCTGGCGCTGCCGTATCCATCGTGGGCTCCTGCAGCCTGCGTGGCCTGGTCTCCCCAAGGCTCGGGGAAAATGCATTCTGTGGGAAAACGAGGCAACTGCTCCCTCCGCTCCCCGTGAGCTCCGGCGTGGAGGTCCCGGCCAGTGGGGAGGAGGAGCCCAGGGCTGCGGTACAGATGGGCGCGCCCTGGGTGGCTCCAGCCCTCAGAAGTGAGGGGGCCCCTGCGGCGGGCGAGGGCGGCTTCGCTGGGAGGGGCGCCTCTCCCGCGGCCTCGGGCGGCTGCCAGCCACACGTGACGTGCCTTGGCTCGTGGCCTCACCACTGCCGGCTCTGCTTTCTCCGTCACACGGGTGTCTCTCTGAGAGGCCGAGATGGGGAGGGCGGTGAGCCCCGGGCGGCGGCCACAGTCCAAGGTGCCCACGCGTCCACGGGCTCCTGGCTGGGCCGCCGAGCCAGCTTCACCCACCGGCCCCCTCGCCCGTCCCCCTCTGTCCTCTCCTCGGCTCGCAGAGACACCGACGCTGCACTGAGGGTCCCGGGTACTCGGGGCGACCCCGTCATGCGCGGGCAAAGAGGTCGTGTCTGCAGGCTTGCCATGGACGTAGCTCGGGGGTGTGGGAGCAGTGTCCAGTCACCGCAGGGCTTCACGGGGAAGGAGAGAGTAGAAGGCACCCCGGGACATCCTGGGGGGCTTCTTGGAGGAGGGGGTGCCTGCTTGTGTCCTGAGGGGAATCTCTGTCTCTGGTCTTGCCAGGGCTGGCAGCGCCACGCCCACCCGGGGACGCACGGGGATCCGGTGCGATCCTTTGAGCTGCTGGGACTCATCTCCACGTCTGTGGAGTGGAGCTGGCGTCTCCTCTGTAGAAATGGTGGGGGGGGGGGGGAGGGCAGCCCACCCAGCATTCCCTGCCATCGGACGGAGCTCTGGGCCAGCGTGGGGGTAGCCTCGGGAGCTGGGGGGCTGGGGTCCCTCTGGGGATGCCTTTGTGATCAGAACCGCTACCCTCCCCCCTGTCCCAGGCCCTCTCCAGCGGCTCAGGCTAGTCTGGTTTGTAAGAGGAAGGGGCCCCTCCCAGATCCCAGGGGAGCTGTTCAGAGAGGCCCCTCCCTGACCTGTCCGTCCCTGTCCCCGGACGCAGGCCAGTTGGGGGTCCCAGTCCCCCAGGGGCCCCTCCCCCTGCTCGCCTTCCTCTGTCTCTGCCTCTCCTATTCCGAATCCAAGGCGGCCAGGGGGCCCTGGCACAGGTGGGCCAGGTTGGGGCCCCACCCGGGACTCCGAAGAGGACTTGGAGGAGCTGGACGATGGGGGGGCTACAGCCCTGCCCCTACCTGGGCTAGAACAGGTGGGTGGGAGGACTCTGTCTGTCTGCCTCCCCTCGTCTCTTCGATGGGCTCACAGCACCTGTCCCAGGCCCTCTGAATGGGAGCTCCGGGAAGCGGAGCCCCCTGCCCGGGCTTTCTTCCCCTGGTTAATTAACAGTGAATGGCGTGGCCCTGGGAACGGGGAGGCTCAGAGGGGCGCGGAGGGGAGGGCGGGAGGGCCCAGGGCAGACAGAAGCAGGCCCGCAGGGTGGGGTCAGCAGCACGGGTGGCTGACCACATGCCTGGGATGCAGGCCTGGGCAGGGCTGGGCGGCGGCTTGTCTACACCTGTTGTCCCCTGTGGGTTGTGGGAAAGGCCACCGGGGACCCTGCAGCTCCGGGGCCACCACGCCAGAGCCTTGCACCACATGGACCGTTCACCGTGTAAGGTCCAGGCCCGGCCCCGGGGTCCAGCAGCCTCAGCCTGGGAGCGGGGAGCTCAGCCGTCAGAGTGACTTCTCTGAGAGCCTTGGCTCCCACCGGGTAGGGGGTCAGGTGCCAGGCTCTCCCTGGGAACGTGCTAGGCCGCCAGGGCCCGGAACGCCGAGCCAATGTTCCCGAAGCATTGGACGCCCCGGCTGGGTGCAGGAGGGAGAAAGGCACCTTTCGGTGACACCAGCGCCGATGGTGCTGGGGGCCGGGGTGGGGGGGGTCGAGACCAGACGGGAGTGGGGGTGCGAGGGGCGTGGGCAGGGCTCAGATGCAGTTCCAACGCCAAAGAGAAGCCCCTGCGACCCCAGCCCTGCAGCACCGGGGCAGGTCCTGGGGTGGAATGTTCCAGATCACTGCCCCTCCTGCCGGGGAAGCTGGTCGGCTCCACACACTCGAGCCCCAACCCCGTCTGTGTGGGCAAAGCGGGCACAAGGGAGGGCAGCAGGGGAGGAGGTTTTGGGGGCTGGGGACCCCAAACCTTCCAGCACGGGGCTCACCGGCACAGAGGCCCCTGCTGTGCCCGGAGTCGCCTGCTTCGCTCCATGAAAGCAGAAAGCTCGGGTGCAGGGGCTGAGCCCCCCGGGACGCCCGGTTCCAGCCCCTGCTTCCTGTTAATGCAAACCCTGAGCTGGGGCAGGCGACGGCCCAGGGTCCCCGGGTCCCTGCTGCCCGTGGGGGAGACCCCGATGGGTCAGGCCAAGCTCTTCCCCAGGCCGGGAGCTCCCCACTGCCCGTCCGCGTGGCGGGGGTCTTGTCATGTAGGCCTCATCGGCAAGACCACCCTGGACCACCGGGCAGGGTCACCTCCCCGGCCCCTCCCTCACTCTGACAAAGGCCAGAGACCTGCAGCTCACACGAGGGTGACTTAGGGCCTCGCTGTCCCTCTGTGGGCCAGGTCCAGTTCTGACCAGTTCCATGGGCTCGGGGCCCATCCCTATGGCCTCATCCTAACTCCGTGACCCCTGCGCACGAGGTCATGTTCTGGGGTCCTGGGCTGGGATGGGGCGGGGCTGTTTCTTTCCTGGAGCACAGTGCGCCCTCCGTCTCTGCGTTACCTCTGGGATGGTCTGGGGGGGTCGCTGTCTCCTGCACTGGGACACAGGCCCCCCTGGGAGCAGGGTCTTTGTCTCTGGGGCCGCTGGACCCCCTGTCCCACACGTCCATCATTCCAGGGGCTGGCGCCGAGAGGCTGATGAACAAGCAACACGACTTGCAGGTGCACAAGGCCAAGCAAGAATCAGTGGACCACCTGCCGGTCGGCGGCTGGGGCTCAGTACAGGGGTGCAGGGGACGTGGGCATCAGAGCCCCGGCCACCGCCTTCCCTGAGCACAGCCAGCTCCTCTCAGGGTGTGGCCCGGTGGGTGGGGTCTACGTGGACGGCTGCCCGGGAGCCCAGACAGAGCCACACCTGGGAGAGGGCCGTGGCCTGCGGGGGCAGGGCTCAGCTTCTCAAAGTCCCCGCTGGCCTCAGTGTGGCCTGACCCCTGCTGTGACACCCCCACACCCCCTGTCCGCCCACAGCATAGCAGATCCATCTTTCCCCCGGGGGACGCCCTCCATCGCTGTCACCTCTCTGCCGAAGCAGCTCCCACCAGCCTTCGCCTGGCAGGTGCCAGCGGGCTGCACAGGAGGAGCCGCCCGGGGCGTCTAGAGCTGACCAGGCTAACGCTGGCCTGGGCACCCCCGAGGCCCGCGCTGCCCGTGTCCTGCTGAATCCCAGGCCCGGAAAAGCCTCGAAGAGACAGAGACGTAAGGGGACGCCCAGGAGGACAGAACAAGCTGCCCGGAATGCAGGTTGCTCCCAGCAGCCCTCCCGCCGCGCTGCCCACCCCGACAGAGGCCGTGGGTGCTGGCCCCACCCACCCGTGCCCACCAGTGGCCCCAGTCCCCAACGTCTGGCCCAGGAGAAGGTTCTGGGTGGTTATGGAATGCAGAGTGCCCTGGCTCCGTGGGCGTTGGCGCCTGGGCCCTGGGTCTGCACACGGCACACGGAGGCTCAGAGAGGGGGAGAGAGCTGCCCGGGACTGCCCAGCAGGGCTCACGCGGTGCTGCCTGATCCCTCGCAGGAAGTGCGCAGAGACTTGCTCCAGAGGCCTCTGCTGTTTCCAGGACCCCAGGGTAAGCCCTGCCCCCTCAGGGCGGGCCCACCCCCTCCAGGTCCTGACTGGCGGGTGGGGTGGGGTCAGAGCCCCCCTCTGCCTGCCCCTTATTCTGGGGCGCGCTGTGAAGGGATCTGAGAGCCGGGGGCCTGACTCAGCTGCCCCACCCCTCCCGGCTTCGCCGCTGCGGCGCCCGTGCCTGGCCTGGCCCCTGGTCCCCGGTCCACCTTTGCAGGAAGGATCCTCAGCTCATTCATGAACCAGTGCCCTCCAGGGAGGGCCGCCTTGCACCGCACCAGCAGGCCTCAGGAATTCAGGCCTGGGCCTCCCTCCCCCGGGGCCTGGGACAGAAGGTCCTGCAGGGTGCCGCCCGGCCGGGGTGAGGACCCGGGGCCCACAGGGACCCAGACCCGCTGGGCAACAGTAACGTCAACCTCAGGATCAGAGACGGCCAGCGAGCCTCACAAGGGGGCCCTGGCCGCTCCTCGGGGGCCCCTGGGGCCGAGCTGCAGGGTGTAAACCTCAGCTCCTCACCAGCAGCCCGGTTGTCTCCCCGGGCCTCAGTCTGCCTCTCTGGTGAATGGGAGCATGGAAGCCATGCCTTGCCTCCGGCCCCAAGCCCACAAACCCAGGTGTGCCTCCCCAGGAGGGGCTGTTCCCAACCTCTGCGCACCCCAGCTCCATTCCATGCCAACGCCCAGGTTCCCCTGCAGCTCCTCCAGCACCACTCCCAGCAGCCTCTGCTCTGGTGCTGCCTGCTGGAGCCTGGGAGCCCAGCCGGGAGGCCCCGCCCTCCTCCCCGGCACTCTGGAGGATCTGCTGGGTGCCTCACAGACCGGGACCCCTGACCTCCTGGGGCTGCCAAGCCCGTGGGATGCGGGTCCCCTGCCACGCCCATGAGCTCATCAGTTCCCATGGATGGGAGCCTCCAGCTGACGGCTTCCACATTTGCATCTTCCGCCGTGACCTCGCCCCGAACTCTGGGCCCGCATATCCGGCGTCCACTCGACAGCTCCCTTTGGGGTCTTCCCAGCCTCAAGACACCCCCAGCCCCTGCACAGCTCCCTCCAGAAGCTTCCACGTTCCCCGCCTCCTGGATGCTCCCCATCCGTGTCCACCGTTGGGAGCTCCCCCACGGCCCCTGTGCACCCCAGCTTTGCTGTGGTCCTCAGAGAGGCCAGGGAACCCCGCACGGGAGCCCTCATAGGGAGCAGTCCCGGCGGGCACTGCTGGGAGAGACGGGACTCCAGCACGCGCCGTGGGAAGCCCCTCCCAGGACTCAGAGAGACAGAGCACGCCCACGCCCCAGGGCGGAGTCCTTGGTGCCCAGGCTGAAGCCAGGAGCCCCTGGAAGGGGGAGGCGGGGTGCACCTGCAGGCGCAGGGCCCGGCGGCATGGTGCCCCCATGGACGTGACGGCAGCAGCACTGGCGAGCAGCTGAGAAGGAAATCGCTGGGCTTCTCCTTTGCTGTGAGCGGGCTGCACCTGCCTGGTGGCAGAGCCGGACAGGGAGCTACACCCACTCCCCCACCCCCCGTGTGAGCGGCCGGGCCGGAAGAGGCTCCGCCCGAGCACTGCCCCACGTGGCTCCCTTCCCAGACAACTCCCGGCCCGTGGGGCGAGTGGACAGGCCTCCCTCTGGAAGGGGCGGGCGGATCGTGTTCCTCCTGGAGCACGCTGAAGTTCTCCAGGGACGGCCATCGCACGGTCACAGTGCCATAGCGCGGGGCCCCTCGGGACTGGCTCAGCTTTCCCAGCCCCGGCGGTGAGGGCGGGGCTGCCCAACGGCCCCCTCCCGCCCTGGAAGCTCAGGCTCCCAGGCCTCGCCCTCACCCCACCGCCCTCCCCTGCTGCCTTGGGACAGAGCAGCCGCTTCCCTGCCCCCCTACTTGCAGCCCCCATGCGAGAGTGGGGTTGGGGGAGGGGAGAGAGCCTGGTTGGGGGGGTCTCTCCTGCGGGGACGCGGCCTGGAACAGGGGGCTGCCATGCAGAGACCCAGGCCTGCACAGGCGCCTTGTGTGTGCCCGCAGCGTCTCTGGTGCTCAGGGTGTGTGTACGCGTGTCGGAATCCGTCTCCTGCTGCTCTGCTGAACCCCAGCAGCTGGGTACCTGGGCAGGGTAGGGGCTACGGGGCTGCAGCCCTGGCGGCCGCACGTTCAGGGCCTGGCGGGGCCCCGGCTGCACCACAGCAGGCAGCTGGCTGTGTGCGGGAGGGCGCGGGGCAGAGGGCGACTGCACAGCCCGGCAGCAGAGCCGGCGGGAACCACGGGAACCCTCCCAGGGCAGGGCCCTCCCCGCTCTGGGCTCCACCCCCTCCCAGCTCCACCACCCTGGGGACCGAGCTCCAGCCAGCCACTCAGACACAGCCCCACGGCACACGGAGGCACACCTGTGCATGGAAGCGTGTGTACATGCATGTGACGGCACACACGTGTCTGCACACGTGTGTCTGCACGTGTGTACAAGTGTGGGCACATGTGTCTCTGTGCACACCTGTCTGCACGCAAGGGCGTGTACATGTGTGTGTGATGGCACACACGTGTCAATGCACACGTGTGTCTGCACATGTGTACAAGTGTGGGCACACGTGTCTCTGTGTGCACACGTGTCTGTGCGTGCATGCATATGGGTGTGTGTGTTGCTCTGGAAAGAATGAGTGTGGCAGAGCAGGGGGACCCCTGCACATGTCGGGGTGTGGTGGGGCCCTGTGTGCTGGGGGGATGACGTGAGCCGGGGCCAGGACCCCGATGAAGAGTTTGAATTTCCTTCCTGAGCCAAAGGGCGCCGTGGGGTTAACAAACGCAAACTCCGCTCGGTACCAGGGGGAGCCCACGTGGGGGCCCAGGACCCCGTCCCGGGGCCGGCACCTGCCCAGGTGAGAGAGGAGGGGGCCCTGGCGAGGCAGACGGTGGATCCCACACTGCAGGGGAGCGGCCACCGCACTGGCAACCCGGCAACAGGAGTTCTCCAGGGTGGGGCACCGGGAGAAACGGCCTAAGAGGAAGAAAACCGGGGGCTTGGAGGAGCCCGCGACGGCCGCCACCTGTGTGTGGTCCCCGGGGGCACAGCGAGCCGGGGGCCACTCCCAGCTCTGAGAAGGAGCAGCGCAAGTCCCGGGTGGGCCCCGGGGACGCCCCACTCTGCTCCTCGGCGCGCAGGGAGCACACACCTTTCCGGAACACTCTGGCAGGTTCTTCCCAAGCCGCACGTGCCTCTCCGTGCGGCTCAGCCACCCTGCTCCGGTCACCACCGAGGGGGACGGCAACACCACAGCCTCGCGCGAGCTGGTGCCCCGGCATTCACAGCAGCTTTGCTGGCGACACCCCAAACCGTGCCACCCCTCCCCCAGGCCTACTTCTCCAGAAAGCGGGGAGACCCTCGTGACATCATGGGGGGAGCTCGGTGGGAGGCTGGGGGTGGGGCCAGGCTCCGAGCTGCCGCAGGGCCCCAGCCTTGGCCAGACTGGGATGACCCATCAGCTGCCTCTGCTCCGGGGCGGCCCCTGGCCCCTGGGCCCTGAGGGTCAGGGGCCATGTTTAAACACGGGGGAGCCCGGGGCAATACCTCCTGGCCGCACGGCTGTCCAAGTGGCGTGGGCGGGCGGTCCCTTGGATGGTCCTGGGCAGAACGACAAGGCTGCGGTCACTCACCTGACCGGTCACGTGGTGCAGTCGGAGGGCACAGAGGCACAGTTCTGACCGGCCGTCACCCCTGCTGCCAGGGGGCACTGGGGCCTGAGGTGGTGGGCAGGACGGCGCCCAGCCTGGGCTGGCATCTGGGCAGGTGCACGGACGCCTTGCGTGCTTCCCTGCGGCCTGCATGCCGGTGGTCAGCCCTGACTGGCCTCCCAGGAGCCCTCGCCCAGGTTCCGCCGTCAGAGCAGGGGTGCTTCCGAGACTCCCACCCACCGCGACCTCGGAGCAGCCCCTGTGGGCCCCGTGGGGTCCTGGTGGTGCCCACCCACCCACACTCTGAGCTCCTAGGACCGGGGCCACACTTGGCCCGCAGGAGCCCCTAGCCCCTAGTTGGCTGGGTGGTGGGGGAGGGGAGCAGGTGCAGCCCCCTCCCCCCCATCCCCTGCAGCCGTGGGCTCATCTCCGTGGCACCTGTGCCTGTTTCTGAGGCTGGATTTCTACGGCTGTATAACAGATGGTCACCAACTCCAGAGCTGCGTCCACAGGGTGGATTATCCTCTGGTCTAGGTGGGCAGGCTCGCGACCGCCTGGGGGTCTGTGAGTCAGGGTGTCAGCTGGGGCTGGACTCCTCTCCCGCGCTCTCATGCCGATGGAACGATTCTCATCCGTGCAGCCGTGGGGCAGGCAGCGGCTGCTTCTTCAAGCCCGCGACGATGTCTCTGGCTTCTAGAACATTCTAAAGGGCTTACCTGCCGAGCCCAGGCCCACCCCGATCTCCATTTGCGATCCCTCCAATCCACTGACTCAGGATATGATTCCAAGTGCAGAAAGCAACCTTGTCCCGGGCCACACCCCCCACACGCAGGCGTGGAGACCCCTGGGGCAGGGGCTGGCAGCCAGCTGGGAGCTCCACCAGCCGCACTCCTCCAGCGCGGAGCCCAGGTGGCTCCTCGGTTATGGGACAAGGTGGAGGGGTGCGCCTGGCCTCTTCCATCGAGCCAGGCCCTTCCTTGGGCCGACAGCACTGCTGGTCACCTGCGGGGCTCGCGGAGGGCAGCCCAGGCCCGTTTCCCTGGGGGTCTGGCGTGGGGCAGCCCCACGCCCTCTCCTTTGTCCACTCAGCTCCTTACAGTGCCCAGCCGAGCCCCCAGTGGCCTGGAGTGCGGCCTCGGCTGTAGGATGTGGTGACGGCCCCCGTGTGACCCAGCGCCGGTGCCTGCTGTCCCCCCCATACCCACAGCCGGGGGCAGGCGCCGTGGCCATGCCCATTTTATGCTCGGTCAGTGGAGGCCCACATGGGATCTCCAGACTGGGTCCCGCGCTCTGGCTGTTTCCATATTTGCCTTTGGCTTCTGATCCCTGGAGCCCCTGGGCTGGAAGGGGCCGGCTGAAGACCTCTCCCTGCTCCCACCGTGCTGTGCGGCCTGGAGCGAGCCCCCGGCCCCTCCGTGCTGTGCGGCCTGGAGTGAGCCCCGGCCCCCACCGTGCTGTGAGGCCTGGAGTGAGCCCCGGCCCCCACCGTGCTGTGCGGCCTGGAGCAAGCCCCCGGCCCCTCCGTGCTGTGAGGCCTAGAGTGAGCCCCCAGCCCCCACCGTGCTGTGCGGCCTGGAGCGAGCCCCGGCCCCTCCGTGCTGTGAGGCCTGGAGCGAGCCCCGGCCCCTCCGTGCTGTGAGGCCTGGAGCGAGCCCCGGCCCCTCCGTGCTGTGAGGCCTGGAGTGAGCCCCGGCCCCCATCGTGCTGTGCAGCCTGGAGCGAGCCCCCGGCCCCCACCGTGCTGTGAGGCCTAGAGTGAGCCCCCAGCCCCCACCGTGCTGTGCGGCCTGGAGCGAGCCCCGGCCCCTCCGTGCTGTGAGGCCTGGAGCGAGCCCCGGCCCCTCCGTGCTGTGAGGCCTGGAGTGAGCCCCGGCCCCCATCGTGCTGTGCAGCCTGGAGCGAGCCCCCGGCCCCTCCGTGCTGTGAGGCCTAGAGTGAGCCCCGGCCCCTCCGTGCTGTGAGGCCTAGAGTGAGCCCCGGCCCCTCCGTGCTGTGAGGCCTAGAGTGAGCCCCCAGCCCCCACCGTGCTGTGCGGCCTGGAGTGAGCCCCGGCCCCCATCGTGCTGTGCAGCCTGGAGCGAGCCCCCGGCCCCTCCGTGCTGTGAGGCCTAGAGTGAGCCCCGGCCCCTCCGTGCTGTGCGGCCTGGAGCGAGCCCCGGCCCCTCCGTGCTGTGAGGCCTGGAGTGAGCCCCGGCCCCTCCGTGCTGTGAGGCCTGGAGTGAGCCCCGGCCCCTCCGTGCTGTGAGGCCTGGAGTGAGCCCCGGCCCCCACCGTGCTGTGCGGCCTGGAGCGAGCCCCCGGCCCCTCCGTGCTGTGAGGCCTGGAGCGAGCCCCGGCCCCTCCGTGCTGTGAGGCCTGGAGCGAGCCCCGGCCCCTCCGTGCTGTGAGGCCTGGAGTGAGTCCCCAGCCCCCACCATGCTGTGTGGCCTGGAGTGAGCCCCCAGCCCCCACCGTGCTGTGCGGCCTGGAGCGAGCCCCGGCCCCTCCGTTTGGGCCAGCGGATGGATTTCCTGGAGCTCCTGTAACCAGGTGCCACCATGGGGCCCTAAACACCGCACAGAACGACAGCAATGGTGGCAGCGTCGCCCAGGGCGGCCTCCTGCCGCAGAGGCTCGCGGCCAGGCCAGGGCGGGGCCACGGGGGCTGCGGGGCCGTGTCTAGGCGTCTCCCCCCACCTGTGTGTGTGTGCATGTGTGCACGTGTGTTGGTGTGTGTGTCTCTGTGTCTGTGTCAGTCTGTGTGCACACACATGTCTCTGTCCCAGCGTCCCTTTCCTGGAAGGCCCCTGCTTGTGTGGTCTGGGGTCCGAGCCAGCGGCTTCGGTGTTGGCTGGTCACCCCCGCTGGGTCCGTGCATTCTCAGCCCTGGCAGGCAGGGTTCCAGCAGAGGTGGGGGCGCCCAGGGCACCACAGCGGCCACAGCGCCACCTCCCTGAGGCCGTCTCCGGGCCGGCGGGCCGGGGGCCAGGGCCGCAGGGCGGCGTCCCAGCCCGCCCCTAGTCCCCACATCGATCCCTTCCCAGGGTTTATTTTGCTGGGTGTCGGGCAATGAAAGGTCAAACTCCAGCACGGGCACCCCGTGTGCGTCCCGCTGCCCCCGGTGCCGTCGAGGGGATCTGTCCAAACCACAGAAGGATGCTGGCTGCGGGGAGCGAGTGCCCGGCCAGGCGGCGCCGAGGCGGCCCCTCGCCCCGGGAGCAGGGCCGGGGGCCGGGAGCCACAGCTCGGAGAGCAGGACCGGGGGCTCTGGTTTCTCCAAACCTCGTTCCCAGCTTCTCCTGCTCATGGTTCCCGCTGTTCCCAGTCAAAGCATGCGTGCCTGCTCTACCCGAGCTGGGAGAAGGCAGAGTCAAGGTCGCTGAAGGTCATTACAGAACACAGGTCCTCTCTCACCTCGCTGCCGCCCTGGTCCTGCCTCGTTGGTCGGTGGCTGCCCCGGGGCCCAGAATGAAAGGGGACAGCAGACGTCCCTCTCCCTCAGGTGATCTCATTCATTCATTCATTCATGTCCGTCCCCAGGGATCACGTGTTCGGCAGAACCAGCTCAGCGTAGAGAAGGAGGCAAAGGGAGATAAGCACGTGTGGCCCCAGCTCCCCCGCCACGCCTGTCACCTGTGCCCGTCTTTACAGCGTCACCTGTGTAGCTGGCTGGGCTGGTCCCCCGGCACCAGCGGTGAGTGTTGGTTCTTTGCCTGCCTGTCACCCCTCCCACTTCTTCTCTTTTTAAAAATAAACCAGCTGGGGCCGGTGCTGTGGCGTAGCGGGTAAAGCCTCTGCCTGCAGTGCCAGCATCCCATATGGGCGCCGGTTCAAGTCCCGGCTGCTCCACTTCTGATTCAGCTCTCTGCTATGACCTGGGAAAGCAGTGGAAGATGGCCCAAGTCCTCAGGCCCCTGCACCCACGTGGGAGACCCAGAAGAAGCTCCTGGCTCCTGGCTTTGGACCAGCTCGGCTCTGACTGTTGAGGCCATTTGGGGAGTGAATCAGCAGATGGAAGACCTCTCTCTGTCTCTCTCTGTCTATAACTCAGCCTCTCAGATAAATAAATAAATTTTAAAAATTAGCTGGCAGTTTTTTGAGCAATTTTAGGTTTACAGAAAACTGGAAAAGAAAGTACGGATTCCACGCCCACCCCCAGGGCCAGGCCCCCTGCTGAGAGGAGCCGCACCGGCAATGCCATTACCCACGGTGGAAGCTTCCCCAGGGGTGCATCCTTGGAGCACCTGCTGGGGCCCGGGCCGGGTGCTGAGCAGCCCGGGGGCTGTGGCACGCGGGTGGGGCCGTGATGTCAATGTCCGAGCTGATCTCCGTGCTCTGGAAACCGTCCGAGCTCCACCTGCCCGTCCCCGCTCCCTGCCTGAACCTTGGCACCCACTGAGTTTTGTTAATTAATTAATTAATTTGGATGTCAGTGTTATAGGGGGACAGAGAGAGAGAGACCTGCGTGCAGGTCTTTGCTTGGACCTAAGTTGACAAGCAGCAAGGAGAGCAGGCGCCCGGTGGTGTGTGGACAGCAGGTCCCCTTCTCCCCCGCCCCTCCTCCTCCCTCCCCTCTCTCCCTCCCCCTCCCCGGGTTCCCCCCACCCCTCACCACAGCCCGCTAGGCTGGGCAGGGCTGACTCAACCATTGGCCTCGAACATAGCCACATAATGCAGGCCTGGCCAATCAGAGAGGGGACTTCTTCCTTCTGGGCACATGATGGGCTCAGGCGTGGCCGTGATCCAAGCTGGGACCAGAGTTCGACTTGAGACTGTTGCCAGCCCGGTCTGAGCAGGAAGGCCCTCTCCGTAGCAGGGTTCCTGAGCCGGGGGCTGGGCACCTGCTGCCGCGGCTGCTGGTCCAGTCTCCTCCTCCGGCCGCCGCAGGTAGCTTGTGTCCGTGTGGGTCTCAGGCACAGGGAGGGTAGCCGAGCCGGCCCCCAGACCCATGCTCCCTGCGGCCCGGCTGTGCACGCCCACACGGAGGTGACCATCGCCACAGTGGCCTGCAGGCCCCTCTGTGCTCGGTCTGGGCCTGGGGGCTCAGCAGCCGCCCCTGGGACGCCCGAGCGCCAGCCACCCTCTCCCTGCGTGCCAGGCTCTCAATGGGGGGCTGGGATCTCCTGTCCTCAGAGCCCCCTGGATGCTGGGCGAGGAGGGGACGCCAGGGGGAGGCACGGGGGTGCCCGGGATGGGGAGAAACTTCTAGAAGGCCATGGGAGCTTGACCGATGGAGGAATTCAGGTGTCTCCGAGGGAGAGGATGGAACTCAAGTGGGAGGACTCCTCGGGGTCTCTGCTGGGGCTGGGGCCGCACCCCCACCTCGCTGCCCCATGGCCGAGCCCAGCCTACACGTGCGATGGCCGCCTGGCGGAGGCTGGCGGAGGCAGTGTCCAAGGCCTGCCCAGCGCCTGGCCTCTCGTCCCAAAGCCTGTTTTGTGAGCGGCTGGCTGAGTCACCGCCGCGGCTCGGGCCTGACCACAGGCCGTGTTTTGGATTCCAGGGCCGGGCAGGCTTGGGCCCCGGGAAGGTCTGAATCATAGCGGGCAGAGCTGAGCGCCCCCGGGGAGTGCAGCCCTGGGCCTGGCGGCTGGGACAGGGCCACGTGCTCGCTCCCGCCAGCCGGGGGTCCCCCCAGCCTGCAGCCCTGGGGGCTAATGGCCCCATGTCAGGCGGGTGGAGGCGCTTGTCTCTTCTCGTCCTCCGGGACTGTTCAGAGGAATAAGTACCCAAGAAGTCACGTATGTGTTTATTTGAAAGGCAGAGTCTCACTCACACACACACACACACACACAGGGAGGGAGGGTCCTTCCATCTGCAGGTTCACCCCCCAAATGGCTGCAATGGCCAGGGCTAGGCCAGGCTGAAGCCAGGAGCTTCCTCCGGGTCTCCCACGTGGGTGCAGGGGCCCAAGCACTTGGGCCATCCTCCACTGCTTTCCCAGGCCATAGCAGAGAGCTGGATCGGAAGTGGAGCAGCCAGAACAGGAACCGGCGCCCATGTGGGATTCCGGCACCGCAGGCAGAGGCTTTGCCCGCTACGCCACAGAGCCAGCCCCAACCCCAGTGTATTTTTCTAATGCGACATCCAGATACTGTTGCTACTGCAGTCTCCAAGCCCATGGCTCCTGAAATCGCCTACCCAGTCTTCCGAACCTGGCGTGGCTGTGTTCTCCCAGCCATCTCGGCACCCAGCGGCCACGCTGCCCGTGCTTGGGGGCCACCTGGGGCCGGCGGCTGCCCTGCTGGGCAGTGAAGGCCTGCGGCGTCCCCAGGGCCGCAGCCAAGAGGTAGCACAAGTCCGGTTTGTGCCCCAGCACTGTCCACACCTCAGCCAGGACAGAGGGTGAGGCGCCAGGTAGCCAGGCACCGGCAGGTGCAGCGCTGAGAATCCTCTGGGGAGCCCTGGCCTGGGGGGTGTACCCTGCCCCCCACACCACACCAGAAACCTCCCTGGCTGCCTCTCCATCACCTGCTGGCCACCCCGCCTCCTTCTCGTCCCCCGGCAGCCAGCCTGCTCCTGTCTGCAGGTGGGCCCTGGGGCCGTGTCCCCACAGGCACAAGCCCTCCACCCCCGCCCCACGGCTTCTGGTGAAAGGCACGCTTGTGCACCCCGGCCACCGGCAGTGCCACCCCAAGCCACTTCTCATAAATTTTGACTGTGAAGTTTTCAGTTACGGGGTGGGGACAGTCTCCGAAGGCCGGCTTGCACGTGGGAAAATATGGAGGCGACTGAGAGGCCCTTTTGTCTGGGCTCGGAGAGGGCCAGGGGCTGGCAGGGAGGGTGACTGGGGCCGGGCCCCCGTCAGGCACAGCAACCATGAGTCACCTGCGGTGGGTCTGGCTCCTTGGCTGTGTCTCAGGCCCGGGGCAGTGGGTGCCGGGGAGAAGCCGGTGCAGGGGCCGTCCCGGGCTCGGCACCCCCGGGGCGCAGCCCTGCTGTGTGGACTCACCGGGAAGCACAGCCACAAAAGAGGCCCTGGAGCCAGTGAACCCGGGAGACGGCAGGAGCAGGGTAGCCCTGGAGACGGACGGGGGCTCAGGAAACACCAGCGCCGAGCTGCTCCTTGGGAGCACAGTTTGCAAAGCCGCTGTGCCCAGTGCTGGTCCTGGGGTGTCCTCTCCAAGGCCCCTCGGACCCCAGGAGGCGTGGCCTCGGCTCCCAGAGTTGGGCTCCCCGGCATCTTCCTCTCTGCCCAGTTAACCGGGCTTTGTTAGCCACAGGTGGACGCAGGTTCCTCGTGGGCGGGGCTTATGCACAGGTGCCCAGCTGACCCCACCAGGAGGGGAGCCTGCTCAGACCGCTGCCCCCGAGACCTCCCCAGTCAGCCCTTAAAGATGGCGGCATGGGGGCGTCTGGGCCCCCGCCTGGCCGGAGCCACTCTTGGCTCCTCCGGCCTGGGCTGGGAGGTGCTCGGTCTCACTGCCCATGGTCAGCCAGGCAGCTCCGGACCCCACGGCCTGGCCCCGCCTCCGCCGCCCACCCTGGGGAGGCTGCGGGGGGTGGGGGGGCCCAGGTGGCTTTGCTGGGGGTCTCTTCTCGTGTCCTTCACCGAAGCCGGGTCTCAGAGTGCCGGTTCCAGGCAGGGCCGTGGGGCGCGGGGTGTGGACCCCACTCGTGTCACTCCACACAGAGTGGGGGGAGCCTGGGGCTGGTGGGGACGGCACCGTCCCTGGACTGTGGGGCAAGGGGCAGGGCCCAGAGAGGGGCCCAGGCCTTACTTCTGCCCCCACTCGTCCCAGTGTCTCCTGGCGCCCGTGGCTGCCTGGGGCTCTGTCACCAGCGAGTGGGGGCCCCCACCCTGGAGACCCTGGCTTTGCGGGGGTCGTAGGACCGACCACAGTGCACGCGCTCAGTCACCAGCATCGGCCAGCACCCAGCAGGGGTCCCGGCTGTTGAGGGTTCGGGGTGCGGGGATGACCTGGGGCCACGGGCGCCTGCTGGAGCTGCAGGTGGAACCCACCCAGGAAGCGTGGACCCCACCCAGGCCTCATCTCAGCCCGTGATGGACCCCAGCCCACGGACTGTGTATGTGCACGTGTGTACATGCATGTGTGTGTGCGCACACGTACAACTGTGTGTGCATATATGGCTTGTGTAAGTACACACGTGTGTGTATGTGCACATGTATACATGTGTGCACAACTGTGCACGTGACACGGATGTGTATGTGCACGTGTGGATGCTTGTGCATTTGTGTACATGCACACGTGTATGTGTATATGTACATGCACGTGTGTACACGTGTAGGTGAGTATGCATGCATGTGTGCCTACATGTGTGCATGCGTGTATGTGACCTGTGTGGGTGTGTATGTATGTATGTATGTGTGTATGTGTGTGTCCACATGGGCGTGTGTATACATGTGTATGTATGGACAGGTGTGTGTCCCACATGGGCGTGTGTATACATGTGTATGTATGGACACGTGTGTGTCCACATGGGCGTGTGTATACATGTGTATGTATGGACACGTGTGTGTCCACATGGGCGTGTGTATACATGTGTATGTATGGACACGTGTGTGTCCACATGGGCGTGTGTATACATGTGTATGTATGGACAGGTGTGTGTCCACATGGGCGTGTGTATACATGTGTATGTATGGACACGTGTGTGTCCACATGGGCACGCATGTATGTATGTGTGTGCACCTGCGTATGTGTGTATGGATACATGGATGTGCACATGGATGTGTGTGTGTACGTATGGGTATGTGTGTATGCACACGGGTGTGTGTACATATATGTGTGTGTGCACATGGGTGTGTTATCTGTATGTGACCAGGAGGTCACATGGGTGACCAGGAGGCGAATGAGGCGCTGGGCCCGGCTCCTCCCCAGGATCCAGCCTTGGGCCAGGCCCTGGC